>NC_069506.1:279045402-279274760 GCF_027579735.1 Bombina bombina | reverse complement strand
CCTCACTGTAAGTAGGGCATTACACAGCTAGTCTTCACTGTAAGTAGGGCATTACACAGCTAGTCTTTACTGTAAGTAGGGCATTACACAGCTAGTCTTCACTGTAAGAAGGGCATTACACAGCTAGTCTTCACTGTAAGGAGGGGCATTACACAGCTAGCCTTCACTGTAAGTAGGGGCATTACACAGCTAGTCTTCACTGTAAAAAGGGCAATACACAGCTAGTCTTCACTGCTTCACTGTAAGAAGGGCATTATACAGCTAGTCTTCACTGTAAGAAGGGGCATTACACAGCTAGTATTTACTGTAAGAAGGGCATTACACAGCTAGTCTTCACTATAAGAAGGGCATTACACAACTAGCCTTCACTGTAAGCAGGGCATTACACAGCTAGCCTTCACTGTAAGCAGGGCATCCTCTTCATCCGACGTCTTCTTGAACAATGACGGTTCCTTTAAGTGACGTCATCCAAGATGGCGTTCCTTCAATTCAGATTGGCTGATAGAATTCAATCAGCCAATCGGAATTAAGGTAGGAAAAATCCTATTGGCTGATGCAATCAGCAAATAGGATTGAAGTTCAATCCTATTGACTGATCCAATCAGTCAATAGGATTGAACTGGCATTCTATTGGCTGTTCCAATCAGCCAATAGAATGCCAACTCAATCCTATTGGCTGATTGCATCAGCCAATAGGATTTTTTCTACCTTAATTCCGATTGGTTGATTGAATTCTATCAGCCAATCGGAATTGAAGGGACGCCATCTTGGATGACGTCACTTAAAGGAACCTTCATTCAGTGTCAGCCGTCGGATGATGAGGATGCTCCGCGTCGGATGTCTTGACGATGGACCCGCACCGCGCCGGATGGATGAAGATACAAGATGCCGTCTGGATGAAGACTTCTGCCCGTCTGGAGGACCACTTCGCCCGGCTTGGATAAAGACTTCTCCCGGCTTCGTTGAGGACTTCGGCCCAGTTAGATGAAGACTTCTCCCGGTAAGGTGATCTTCAACGGGTTAGTGTTAGGTTTTTAAAAGGGGTATTGGGTGGGTTTTAGAGTAGGGTTGGTTGTGTGGGTGGTGGGTTTTAATGTTGGGGGGATTTGTATTTTTTTTTACAGGTAAAAGAGCTGATTATTTTGGGGCAATGCCCCACAAAAGGCCCTTTTAAGGGCTATTTGTAATTTAGTGTAGGGTAGGGCTTTTTTATTTTGGGGGGGCTTTTTTATTTTGTTAAGGGGATTAGATTAGGTTTAATTAGTTTAAAAATCTTGTAATTTGTTTATTATTTTCTGTAATTTAGTGTTTGTTTGTTTTTTGTACTTTTAATAATTGTAATTTTATTTAATTGTATTTAATTGTATTTAATTTAGGGAATTAATTTAATTATAGTGTAGTGTTAGGTTTTATTTTACAGGTACTTTTGTATTTATTTTAGCTAGGTAGCAAATAAATAGTTAATAACTATTTACTAACTATTCTACCTAGTTAAAATAAATACAAACTTTCCTATAAAATAAAAATAAACCCTAAGCTAGCTACAGTGTAACTATTAGTTATATTGTAGCTATCTTACGGCTAGATTTAGAGTTCTGCGGCCAAAGGGGTGAGTTAGCTATGCGTGCTTTTTTTCTCCCGCACCTTTTAAATACCGCTGGTATTTAGAGTTCACAGAAGGGCTGCGTTAGGCTCCAAAAAAGAGAGCGTAGAGCATATTTACCGCCACTTCAACTCTCGATACCAGCGGTGCTTACGGACGCGGCCAGTTTCAAAAACGTGTTCGTGCACTATTCCCCCATAGGAAACAATGGGGCTGCTTGAGCTGAAAAAAAACCTAACACCTGCAAAAAAGCAGCGTTCAGCTCCTAACGCAGCCCCATTATTTCCTATGGGGAAACACTTCCTAAGTCTGCATCTAACACCCTAACATGTACCCCGAGTCTAAACACCCCTAGCCTTACACTTATTAACCCCTAATCTGCTGCCCCCGCTATCGCTGACCCCTGCATATTATTATTAACCCCTAATCTGCCGCTCCGTACACCGCCGCAACCTACATTATACCTATGTACACCTAATCTGCTGCCCCTAACACCGCCGACCCCTATATTATATTTATTAACCCCTAATCTGCCGCCCCCAACATCGCCTCCACCTACCTACACTTATTAACCCCTAATATGCCGACCAGAGCTCGCCGCTACTCTAATAAATGTATTAACCCCTAAAGCTAAGTCTAACCCTAACACTAACACCCCCCTAAGTTAAATATAATTTTATTCTAACGAAATAAATTAACTCTTATTATTATTAAATAAATTAATCCTATTTAAAGCTAAATACTTACCTATAAAATAAACCCTAATATGGGGGGGCGGAGCCGGACCGCCATCTAAGATGGCCGCACCTCACTGAGCTCCTTGTCAGTGGTGAGGAGTAAGGCACTAATACTGCGTGACCGGACGCCTAAAATGACCTGAAAACAGGTATCATAGTACAAGGGACACCCGTACTTTGCATCGGCATTATCCGATCACCGGAACCTGGATTCATACCGCCGCAAGCAACGCGGCCTACACAGCGTGTACGGAGCACACATGCAACTTTAATCTATGCGGAGTCTGAGATCATTAAGGAACGGGTAAGCTGAGACACGACCACACAGAGCAAACATGTTCCACAACTCAGCTCAATTAGGTAAAATGTCTCACTCACTCAGCATAATACGATACGGTACCTGGGCCTAATAAACGGAGAAATCACTCCATCTGAGGGCAAAGTATTTATTAATGACAACGTAGAGAGATAAAGATACTACTACATAAGATAAAGGGACATATTAATTATAAAGCAAACGATCTGAACCTGCAGGGGCATATCTGAACTATAACTGAGCGGACACTATATATACTCAGCAGAGAAAAGGCCCACAAAACACCTACAGTGGACACATGAACGACATCCTTTACAGATCCCCACGTGGGTTTAAAACAGGAGCAACTCAAAGATAAGGGAATTAACTAAGCTTACAGTAAGCAATATTGAAGCGGACATCTGGGGGTTAATCATTCTAACTGCTTTCTGTACAAGTGGTGGGGTAAACTCCTATGATTAAAGACACTGCAGCACTATTAATACAAACACAAGAACCCACCATTACTCCGCAGTGCTTGCTTAACTTGAAATGGCAACCAGAAGAATCACTAAACAAGATAAAATTAATAAAACAGTCAACAGCAACGTTAACTCTTTCTTCAAACCACTAGATAAACAGAAACCCTTTGAAGAAACACAAGAGGCTAATATGGATAAGATGCAGGAAGAAAGCTGCACTCTATCTCAGATTAGTGGAAATGAAGAGATATCTACTAAAGAAGGCCCTATCACTTACAGGGCAATGGAATCACTTATAAACCAGGTGAAATCCTGTATAAAAGAGGAGTGTGCTGAGCTTAAAAAAGAAATTACAGATTTGGGGAGTAGAGTGGACACTTTAGAAGGTGACAGAGAAGACATGACAACAGAAATGCTTAATATGTCAAACAAAATGCGAATACAGCAGAAGCAGATTTCAGATCTAGAAACCAAATTGGACGAAATTGAAAACAGAACTCGCCGTAATAACATAAGGATTAAAGGAATACCCGAGTCAGTGCTGGGCCCACACCTGAGAAACTATCTAGATGGCCTATTCAGATCTCTTCTGGAAGTAGATCACCCTGACAACACAGCAATACAAATGGAGAGGGCACACCGCTCTTTAAAACCAAAGCCGCCTGAAACAAACCCCCCCAGAGACGTTGTTATCTGCTTCACTAAATACCAAGAGAAAGAGCTCATTCTGCAAGAAGCTCGCAAACAACAAAACTTCACCTATCAAGGTGCTATGATAAAGTTTTTTGCCGACCTATCTATCCTGACTCTGCAGAGAAGAAGGGAATTTGCAACTCTAACACAACATCTCAGATCTCTAAATATCCCCTATAGGTGGGGTTTCCCGGTACAGGTCCAGGTGATAAAGAATGAAAAACGATATGAATGTTCTCAAGTAATAGATATACACTCCTTCTGCATCAACTTGGACATACCACTACCAAAGCCCACAATGACTGACCCCACAGAAGCAGATTTACAGAGGAAAAGACTTTCTCCAGTCACCAAACACAGAACATGGAGCGACATCACCAAAACGCCACCCACTAAGAAAACTTCTCTCCATAGACCTTCAACAACTAAAACATGAACAGCCTCACCAAGAAGAAGAGGGTAACTATGTTGGCGTATGCCACTTGCCAAATTGGCTGAAACTGTGTGACTGGCACTTTCCAAAAGTTAAACAAACTGTATCCTTTGATTTACTACCTTTCTTAGAGACGGTACACAATGCTTCATTTGAAATTGTTGTTGATATTGTTTTCTCCCTTTTTTGTGTTTTTATGTTATTGTGTCCTTTTCCAGCTACAATTATTTATAGACTATACCATCTAAAGGACTCAGAGAATTGCTATCATTATCTGCTGACAGACTGAGCTTTCGTTGCTCCATTTAGTAAAGACAAGGAACACTGAAATATACTCTGCATTGTTTTTGTATTATCTTCAATTTTAGTTCTGTAGAAATGTAATCTACAATTGATGTGTTACATGTACATAGTTTTTCACACCCACAAGTGCTTAGATCAGCCCTGAGAAGATCTCCCGAGATGGCCAACAGGCTTGTAAAACTCCAGACAACATTATAGAGACAATAATGCATTTGAAAAGTTAACTGTTCCTATATGATGTCCCACCTAGGTATGAGACCATAGTATATTCAAGATATAGAAATAGGAATTTTAGCTAATAATGTTGACACTTAATTTACTGAAGCTGATCTTCTCACACTGGTTGTTGTTGTGGTTCTGGCCCTGTTGGCTCCAATGTTAAATATTTAGTTTTTCAGCAGACAGATCACTAAAACGATAGGGATCCCGATAGTAGGTGTGAATCACATTCCCTCTACATAAATCCCGATGAGACATCTTGGTATAGTGATCAAATTACCTCATTATTGTGACTCAGTTACTGCACCATAATAGATCAAAATAACAGTTCCAACACCCATCCAAGTTTCTATAATTCACTCTCACACCAGAGACATAACAGGCTCCGTCAGGAGAATTGTTGGGCAGTTGAACGGAGAGATTCCTGATCACTACCTTTATTTAACTATAACAGTTCCTACAATGGCTATATGATATATAGGCATTTATGTTAAAGCCTTACCAGACCACTAATTGACCCCTGTTGATCACCCCTATTTAGGGTTTTTTTTTGTTGTTGTTGTGATTGTCTCAATTTATTTCTACTCCCACTTCTTTTTATTATCAGCTCATACCAGAGATAATCTTCTCTCTTCCCTAACTACCTCTTACACCTCTCCCTCCATCTCTTTCCCTTCTATCTCTGTTACATACCACCCTTTACCAAACCCTCACCTCGCTAATATTTAAAACCAGTGACTCCTTATCTTACCTCAGACTGTAAGACATATATTCTCATTATACACAAAGGAATATGCCAAAACCTCAAATACTTAATAAAATTAATATGGCAACACAGAATGTTAAGGGTTTTTTTATCTCCACAAAAAAGATCCATTGCGCTACATGACTTCTATAAAAAGGGCTTAGATATTGTTTTTATACAAGAAACCCATTTTAGGAAAAAACACGTACCCACCCTCCCTTTGCGCTATTACGACAAACATTATGCCAGTTCCAAAACTACGAAAAAAAATGGGGTTTGTATATTACTCAGAAGAGGTCTCCCCTTTGAACTAATACACAGTAGACAAGATGAAGAGGGCAGATTCTTGCTATTGGTGGGCACTTGCTATGGTAGACCTCTAACACTCCTAAACCTTTATGCACCTAACCGCCCCAAACCTGCTTTTTTCAGAAGGGTGATGAACTTATTAATTGACCTGGCAAAGGGTCCAGTATTTATTGCAGGAGACCTGAATTTCTCGGTGGACCCATCCCTGGATGTGTCCTCTGGGAAATCATACATGCCATCTAAAATGATCAAATCAAATTGGCAGACACTTCAAACAGTACCAACCTTTGACATTTGGCGAATGACCCACAGTACAACAAGAGACTATACATTCTTCTCGCACCCACAAAAAATTTACACAAGACTAGACTATATCCTGTGTGACCAGTCTTCTCTGAAATTATTGATAGACGCCAAAATATCTCAAACACCCTGGTCAGACCATGCGATGGTGATGGGCTCATTCGCTTGGCCCCAGAAACCAGGCGCACGCAACACATGGAAATTGAACAATGTAGTCTTCACAGACCCCGTAATATTACAATCTATCATAGATAAGACCTCCCTATTTTTTGATATCAACATCCCACAAGACACTTCTCATACCACTAACTGGGAGGCATACAAATGTTTTATAAGGGGGGAAATAATCAAACAAGTGGCTCAGCATCGTAAACAGCAAGAAATACTCTATAAGTCCCTCACTAGTACGCTCTCCCTGGCCGAAAGAAAACATAAAAAAAAACCATCTTCATATGACTTGTTAAATGAAGTGAATAAAGCTAGGGAAACACTTAACCAATACCTTGACAAAAATGCACACAGACAGGCACTTATATTAAATGCAAAATACTTTGCAGAAGGTAATAAAGCGGGCAAACTTCTAGCTAGGTCACTCAAGAAAAAATTGTATAAATCCTTTATTAGAACAATCAAATATCTAAATAAACAAGATCAATACAAAAGTGATGATATAGCAAACATTTTCTCAGAATACTACAGCAAATTATACAACTTAGACAATTCCAACCCCACTACCAGACAGGAACAAATAGACAACTACTTAACAAATCTTACCCTACCCACAATATCAGATCTAGATAAAACAGAATTGGAATCCCCCATCACGCTCTTGGAAGTACAAGACACTATAAAACAATTGACCCCAGGGAAGGCTCCAGGCCCAGATGGGTTCACCCCGAATTTCTTTAAAACTCTTTCACTGTATATAAGTCCGCACCTACAACAACTTTTCAATACAATAAATGATAGCTCTCCCTTCCCCGGCCACATGTTGGAAGCGAATATGACGGTCATTCCCAAACCAGGCAAAGACCCCACCCAAATGACAAATTATAGGCCCATATCATTATTAAATATAGATGTCAAGATTTTCGCCAAGATTTTAGCAAATAGGTTAAAACGTTTTCTACCTGGTCTGATACATGAGGACCAAGTGGGATTTATCCCCTCACGTGAAGCCAAAGACAACACCACCAGACTCCTACATATTCTACATCTCTCCTCATCTGAACATCCCCTTTGTCTTGCTATCAACCGACGCCGAGAAGGCTTTTGATAGGGTGGATTGGCAATTTTTGTGGTCCACCCTACATAAATTTGGCCTCCCTCAAGCGTTCATAGAAAAGATTTTAACTATATACTCCAAACCTAACGCAAAAGTAATAGTCAATAATACAACATCACATAGCTTTCCAATAAAAAATGGCACCAGGCAAGGATGCCCCCTTTCGCCCCTACTTTTCGCCCTATCGGTGGAAGTTTTAGCAGCAAAGGTGCGTAACTCATCTGAAGTAGAAGGAGTTAGTATAGGTAAGTGCAATACTAAATGTCTGTTGTTTGCAGACGACATTCTGTTTACACTGACAAATCCTAAAAGATCTTTACATGCGCTCACTGAAATCCTAATTGAATATAAAAAACTATCTAATTTCTCCATTAATACGGGAAAGTCAATGATCATGCCCATTCATTTAAATCCAGAAGACGACCAATACATCACATCCCAAACACTTTTTCCCATAGAAAATCACATCACATATCTAGGCTTAGATATTCACCCCACTATAAATGACACTATTGAGCTGAATTACAAGGACCTAAAGAAAAAGATAGAAATTGAACTAAACAACTGGCATAAATCAGGTCACTTAACCTGGCTAGGCAGGGTAAATGCGATTAAAATGACTACACTGCCTAAGATACTTTATATACTACAAACACTGATACTTATACCATCAACATCATACCTAATGTCCCTGCAAAAGCAAATCAATAATTTTATCTGGTCATACTCCAAACCACGGATATCCACTCACACTTTATATCTCTCTAGACAGAGGGGAGGCTTAGGAATACCTAATTTGATAAATTATTACAAAGCAATACATCTTTCACGCATTATCACATGGAACCAAATTAAAAATCTTAAGACATGGGTATCCATGTATGCCCAACAATTATCAGACACCACCATGCGCGATGTTTGCTGGATCCCTAGTAAACATCGCTCAAAAGAAATTACACAAAACATCTTTATTGCAGAAACACTCCGTATATGGGATTCACTATTAAGCACACATAGCCAAGTATCGACTCCTATTTCCCCTCTTACACCTATATTAAATAATAAAATTTTCCCAGGGCTTCAATATACGGGACAAGCTATTGGAGAAGACAGACCCTCATATGTACCAATCTTTCAGTTAATGAAAGGAGGAGATGTTAAAAACTTTACAGACATACAAAACGACATAGGCCCCCCACTAAACACTTGGTTTTCTTACTTCCAAATTAGACACTTCTTACAGTCACACCCTCAGAAATCAAGCTTCACTAGACCACTTACAACCTATGAAACAATGTGCCTCCTCCCTATAACTCCTAAACACCTCATCTCTTTTACATATCAATTATTACAGGCGTTAGAAGCTCGCAAACCCTCTTCCTTTAGGTCATCATGGGAAAAAGAATTGAATTTACAACTTAGCGATCGGGAGTGGGAGAGATGTTTTATGTCCATTAAGAAATCCTCTATTTCAGCCAACATTGTAGAAACTAATTACAAATTAATTTCCAGATGGTATCTAACGCCCACACGTCTACACAGAATTTACCCATCGGTACCCCCTAAATGCTGGAGGCAGTGTGAAGAACATGCAACTCTGTCTCATATTTGGTGGCACTGCCCAATAATTAGACCCTTCTGGGAACAAATTGAAAGACACATTTCGAAAACATTTGGCCAAACTATAGTACTTGAACCCCAAATGATCTTGCTACATAACCTCCCCAACCTTGGGTGCCAATACAGAAACTCCCTACTTCAGATCCAAAGTCCCCTCTTTCCAACAGTGGTTAGACAAGGTTAACCATGTTCTCTCTTTGGAAGAGATGTATCATAACTTCCACTCTAAAAAAGATCAATTCCTTAACATACTTTTTCTATGGAGACAGGACGGATAATTACTCTACTCACTTAAAAATTAAACTAGCCTGAGAATGACTACTCTATCATCTAGCGAGAACCCCCTTTCTTCCTTCCCTCCCTCTTTCACCTTCCACACCCTTTAGAATCATATTTTACTTAGACTCTGGAAAACTCTTTTTCCAAATTTCAGATGTTATGCATTGTTGAAATACCTACTGAAGAGATGACTGTACAGCATATTAATTGGTTTGAAGTTTACCTATGTATTACTTTGTCTTAAGTCTGAAAATTGAAATTGTATTCTTATTTTCTGTTAATAAAAAATATTGAATTTAAAAAAATAAACCCTAATATAGCTACAATATAAATTATAATTATATTGTAGCTATTTTAGGATTAATATTTATTTTACAGGCAACTTTGTAATTATTTTAACCAGGTACAATAGCTATTAAATAGTTATTAACTATTTAATAGTTACCTAGTTAAAATAATTACAAAATTACCTGTAAAATAAATCCTAACCTAAGTTACAATTAAACCTAACACAGCCAATAGAATGCAAGCTCAATCTGATTGGCTGATTGGATCAGCCAATCGGACTGAACTTGAATCTGATTGGCTGATTCCATCAACCAATCAGAATTTTCCTACCTTAATTCCGATTGGCTGATAGAATCCTATCAGCCAATCGGAATTCGAGGGCCGCCATCTTGGATGACGTCCCTTAAAGGAACCTTCATTCTTCAGTTGGACGTCGAACGAAGAGGATGGATCCGCGCCGGAGGACTTCAAGATCAGCCGCTCGTCATCGGATGGAACAACATAGAAGATGCGGCTTGGATGAAGATGTTTGCCGGTCCGGATGTCCTCTTCTGCCCGGATAGGATGAAGATTTCTTCCCGAAGATGGACTTCTTCATTTGCCGGTTGGATCAAGACTTCAGCCGGAGGATGGACGTGACTCTTCAGCCCCCGCTTGGGCTTGGATGAAGATTTCAGAGGCTCTTCTGGACAGATCAGGACCCGGTGTGGTGAAGACAAGGTAGGGAGATCTTCAGGGGCTTAGTGTTAGGTTTATTTAAGGGAGGTTTGGGTTAGATTAGGGGTATGTGGGTGGTGGGTTGTAATGTTGGGGGGGTATTGTATGATTTTTTTTTACAGGCAAAAGAGCTGAATTCTTTGGGGCATGCCCCGCAAAGGGCCCTTTTCAGGGCTGGTAAGGTAAAAGAGCTTTTCTATTTTAATTTTACAATAGGGTAGGGCATTTTTTATTTTGGGGGTCTTTGTTATTTTATTAGGGGGCTTAGAGTAGGTGTAATTAGTTTAAAATTGTTGTAATATTTTTCAAATGTTTGTAAATATTTTTTTATTTTTTGTAACTTAGTTCTTTTTTATTTTTTGTACTTTAGTTAGTTTATTTCATTGTATTTATTTGTAGGCATTGTATTTAATTAATTTATTGATAGTGTAGTGTTAGGTTTAATTGTAGATAATTGTAGGTATTTTATTTAATTTATTTATTGATAGTGTAGTGTTAGGTTTAATTGTAACTTAGGTTAGGATTTATTTTACAGGTAATTTTGTAATTATTTTAACTAGGTAACTATTAAATAGTTAATAACTATTTAATAGCTATTGTACCTGGTTAAAATAATTACAAAGTTGCCTGTAAAATAAATATTAATCCTAAAATAGCTACAATATAATTATAATTTATATTGTAGCTATATTAGGGTTTATTTTACAGGTAAGTATTTAGATTTAAATAGGAATAATTTATTTAATAAGAGTTAATTTATTTCGTTAGATAAAAATTATATTTAACTTAGGGGGGTGTTAGGGTTAGGGTTAAACTTAGCTTTAGGGGTTAAAAAATTTAGTAAAGTAGCGGTGAGCTCCGGTCGGCAGATTAGGGGTTAATACTTGAAGTTAGGTGGCGGCGATGTTAGGGAGGGCAGATTAGGGGTTAATACTATTTATTATAGGGTTATTGAGGCGGGAGTGAGGCGGATTAGGGGTTAATACATTTATTATAGTAGCAGTGAGATCTGGTCGGCAGATTAGGGGTTAATTATTGTAGGTAGGTGGAGGCGACGTTGGGGGCGGCAGATTAGGGGTTAATAAATATAATATAGGGGTCGGCGGTGTTAGGGGCAGCAGATTAGGGGTATATAGGGATAACGTAGGTTGCGGCGGTGTACGGAGCGGCAGATTAGGGGTTAAAAAAATTTAATAGAGTGGCGGCGATGTGGGGGGACCTCGGTTTAGGGGTACATAGGTAGTTTATGGGTGTTAGTGTACTTTAGAGCACAGTAGTTAAGAGCTTTATAAACCGGCGTTAGCCCAGAAAGCTTTTAACTACTGACTTTTTTCTGCGGCTGGAGTTTTGTCATTAGATTTCTAACGCTCACTTCAGCCAAGACTCTAAATACCAGCGTTAGAAAGATCCCATTGAAAAGATAGGATACGCAAATGGCGTAGGGGGATCTGCGGTATGGAAAAGTCGCGGCTGGAAAGTGAGCGTTAGACCCTTTCCTGACTGACTCCAAATACCAGCGGGCGGCCAAAACCAGCGTTAGGACTCTCTAACGCTGTTTTTGACGGCTACCGCCCAACTCTAAATCTAGCCGTTAGGGTTTATTTTATAGGTAAGAATTTAGTTTTAAATAGGAATAATTTAGTTAATGATAGGAATATTTATTTTGATTTCTTTTAATTATATTTAAGTTAGGGGGTGTTAGGTTTATGGTTAGACTTAGGTTTAGGGGTTAATAAGTTTAATATAGTAGCGGCGACGTTGGGGGCGGCAGATTAGGGGTTAATAAATGTAGGTAGGTGGCGGCGATGTTAGGGCTGGCAGATTAGGGGTTAATAATATTCAACTAATGTTTGCGAGGCGGGAGTGCAGCGGTTTAGGGGCTAATATGTTTATTATAGTGGCGGCGACGTTGGGGGCGGCAGATTAGGGGTTAATAAGTGTAGGTAGGTGACGGCGACATTGGGGCAGCAGAGTAGGGGTTCGTAAGTATAATGTAGGTGGCGGCGGTGTCCGGAGTGGCAGATTAGAGGTTAAAAAGTATAATGTAGGTGTCGGCGATGTCGGGGGCTGCAGATTAGGGGTTAATAAGTGTAAGATTAGGGGTGTTTAGACTCGGAGTTCATGTTAGGGTGTTAGGTGTAGACATAAAATGTATTTCCCCATAGGAATCAATGGGGCTGCGTTAAGGAGTTTTACGCTGCTTTTTTGCAGGTGTTAGACTTTTTTCAGCCGGCTCTCCCCGTTGATTCCTATGGGGAAATCGTGCACGTGCACGTTACACCAGCTCACTGCTAACGTAAGCAGCGTTGGTATTGGAGTGCGGTAATGAGCAAAATTTTGCTCAACGCTCACTTCTTGTCTGGTTTTTTCAACCACCTCTGAAAATCTAAGTTGGATTCTGGAGGGTGAAAACATACTTGATACTAACCTTTCCCTGCGTGCATAGCACTAAGTGCAGGTTCTAAGTTTCTTGTCAATTTCATATGTCAGCTGGGAGAGGTTACCTGTCTCCAGAACTCATCATCTGTCTGCCCTACAGAGATGGAGGACAACCCGTGACGTCAGACTCTATCAGTCACGTGAAACTGCTCATTTGGACAGTGACTCCGAGTAGGAGCAGAAGTACCTCGCCATAAGATAGGGTAATATACCCGCTACATGAAAGGGTAATGTACCTGCTTACCAGTCCGGAATTTCCATAGTGATACAGGTATTATCCTTCTATTAAATGTTGAAAAAATTGTGATTTTTTTGAAAAGTCGCTTTGCTTTGAAAGGAATCCCAACCGCTCTGAGAGATACCGTGTATCTGAATTACAATTGGAGTGGTATTTTGTACAAATCTTCTGAAGTACATATTATTGGTGGTATACATTTAAAAGACTGTGTAACAATTTCTTGGTTTTGCAACATATTAATTCATCTGATATAGCGGACATTGCTACACACTTTTTTTCCTCATTTTTGGATGCTAGCTTGTTACATATATTGTGGATGCCACACATGTTTTAAATTAAGTCTGATTATTTAGTTGACTGTGTTTTATAGGGAGACGTCCCATAATATATTTTATTGTTAATCTTTTAATAAATATTTGAAATATTAGAAAGAGTTGATATCTTTAGCCTATTAGGCGCCCTCTCTATACATACGTTTTTAGCTTATTTCAGTCTTAAGACTATCAAAGGCCTTAATGGCAGTAGGTGACCAATGAAGAGGATCATTCTCTTTACGGGTCATGTCTCTGATAGGTTTGATCATGGAAGAAAAGTTTTTAATAAACTTTCTATAGTAATTGGCGAACCCCAAAAAACATTGAATAGACCGAAGACCAACTGGCCAAGGACACTGCAGAACTGCAGATAACTTGTCAGGATCCATGGAGAACCCTGCAACGGAGATAACATAACCTAGGAAGGTTACTTGAGTCTGATGGAACTCACATTTCTCGAGTTTACAAAACAGGCTGTTCTCACATAGTCTCTGAAGAACCCGTGTAACATCAGAACGATGAGCCTCAAGTGTGGGTGAGTGTATGAGGATGTCTAAGCACACCACAACACACATCATTAATAATTTCCTGGAAATCAGCAGGAGCATTACATAGGCCAAAGGACATTACAAGACACTCATAATGCCCGCTCCTGGTGTTAAATGCTGTTTTCCATTTGTGGCCCTCCTTGATCCTAACAAGATTGTACGCTCCTCTCAAATCAAATTTAGTAAAGACCGTAGCTCTCTTGAGGCGGTCAAAGAGTTCCGTAATGAGCGGAATAGGGTAAGCATTCTTAATGGTAAGATGATTAAGACCCCTATAATCTATGCATGGTCTTAACTCGCCACCCTTTTTCTTCACAAATAAGAAGCTAGCCCCTGCAGGAAAGCAGGATTTGTGGATGATCCCCCGTGACAGAGCATCAGCAACATACTCCTCCATAGCACAATTCTCCGCAACAGACAGAGGGTAAACCTGGCCCGAGGAGGAATGGCTCCGGGTTGCAGGTCTATGGCACAATCGTAAGACCGGTGAGGAGGCAACATACCAGCACGCACCTTGTTAAAAACATCTAGGAACTCTCGGTACTCCTCTGGCAATTGAGATACCGAAGACGTGCACAAGACTTTAACTGGTTTCCAAAGACAAGTGGAAATACATTGCGTAGACCACGACAACATTTCGGACCTGCGCCAGTCGAGACTGGGATTGTGCTTTTGGAGCCAGGGATAACCCAAAATAACCGGAAAATGCGAAGAGTTTATCACCTGGAACTGGAGGGTTTCAAAATGGGGAGCCCCAACAGCCATGGATAACAGAGCAGTTTCATGAGTAACAAGTGCGGGCTGAAGGGGCCTGCCATCAATGGCCTCAATAGCAAGCGGAACGGACCGAGGCAAAACATGAATGGAGTGCTTTGATACAAAAGCACTGTCAATGAAATAGCCCGCAGCACCGGAGTCAACAAGAGCCTGGGTGACTATGGAGGAGTCCACCCAGGAAAGGACAACTGTGACCAAAGGTTTCTCCTTTAGCGGTTCCAGGGACGAGAATAAACCACCCAAGGTCTGCCCCCGACAGGACCTTAGGTGTGGGCGTTTCCAGGCCGTGTAGGAAAAGACTTCAAAAGGTGGCCCTGTAACCCACAATAGAGGAAGAGCCCCTCCCTCCTCCTAAAGGCCCTCTCTGCCGTGGAGAGATGCGTGAATCCCAACTGCATCGGCCCAGCAGTACCTGGTGACTCGGGACCAGGAGGCATGGGAGGAGAGGGAGGCATGGGTGGGAACGAACACATAGGAGACAACGGAACAGGAGGCTTCCACAAGCACTCCTTGAAAGAGGGCCTCTCACTTAGTCTGATGTCAATTAGGATAAAAAAAGACACCAATGCCTCGAGATCTTCTAGTAAATCTCTGGCAGTAACTTCATCTTTAATCGCATCAGAGAGCCCATGAAAGAAGGCGGCAACAAGGGCTTCATTGTTCCAACCTACCTCTGCGGCAAGTGTACAGAGCTCAATGGCATACTGAGCAACAGATCTTGTACCTTGCTGAATGGACATGAGTAGTTTAGCAGCAGAGGAGGAGTGAGTCGGAACATCAAATACCCTTTGAAAGGAGGCCACAAATTCAAGGTAATTTGAAATCACATGTTTATTAGTCTCCCACAAGGGATTAGCCCAGACAAGAGCTGTGTCAGAGAGTAACAAGATGAGAAATTCCACCTTAGCTCTGTCAGAGGGAAACACCTGAGGTAACATCTCAAAGTAAATGCCCACCTGGTTCAAAAACCCTCTGCACTGATTAGGATCACCTCCATATCACGGAGGTAGAGGTGCAGAACCAGACATGCTCCTGGTAGGACTAGGTGCAGCAGAGGAAACAGGTGCAGCCATAACTTGTGGGACACTTTGGTCCAAATGTGTAGTGCGAGTCAGCAGGGTTTGCAGGGCTAGTGCAAATTGATCCAAGCGGTGATCCTGTTCATCCATCCTGGAAATTATGGCAGGTAAAGGTGGATTATTAGCACCATCAGGATTCATGGCCCTTGCGTAATGTCAGGGTGCCAGGAATCAGACTGAGACAAGAAGTGCAAAAATAATCACACCTTTATTAATAGCAAAAAATAATAAAAAGTCCACAAGACAAATAACAAGCCAGGAATCAAAACAAGAGCTGGTAGTCAGACGAGCCAAGTCAGGAGCCAAAGCAAATAGTCAGACGAGCCGAGTCAGGAGCCAAAGCGAATAGTCAGACGAGCCGGAATCAGGAACAGGGAACACAGCAGAGTCAGGAACAAGCCAGGGATCAGGAACCAGGAGGGACGTCAGACAGCCAGGTAATACACAGGAGTTCTCACAAACAGGTCTGAGACAACGCAAGGGCAAAGCATACTGAACAGAGGCCCTTTAAATAATAAGTGATGACATCACAATTCTGAGACTGCATCCTGTATCACACGGATGATGTACACCAGTCTGGCCATAAAAAGAAGTGCAGGAAATGAGCAGCATTAAACAGTATGCACCAGAGTCAGCAAGAGAGGTTAGTAAAATGGCTGCCAGCAGCACATGGCAAACAAAACAGGGAAAAAACCCTGACACAGACGTCTCTCCAACATCCTGCAAGCACGGAATGCAACTGAAGAGGCAAAGTCCTCCCAGTGTCTGACCATAGAATACCAAAGCATTCAACCATGAAAAAGTGTGTAATGCACCCAGGTGAAAAAACCCCAAGGTTGAGAACACAGAGTACATAACAGGACGACACAGAGGGTACTTGCAAGGAAGAAGAAGCAATCAAGCAAGAAACAGACGGCAAAAGTCCCCCAAACAGAGGGCACGCTCCAGGCAACCTAAGTCACCGGACCTACACACAGGTCCCTAAAAAGGGGAACACAAAACCTCAATCGAAGCCCCCCGAGAAGGAGAGTATACCCTCAGAACCCGAAGGAAGAGTAAACCCTCTTCTGAATCAATGGAGCAAGTTGAAAGGAAAATCTATACCCTAGCAGACTAAGTTAACAGGATACTCAACAAAGCTCACACATCCAGAGGAGACTGCAACCCGAACACAGCTCCTTAGACCACTTGGCCATCCTGACCTGCAGACCCACAGTCAGCTGGACCAACCGAGCCTCAGGGATCCAAGACAGGGGAATAAAAGAATCCCGAAACAAGAACAGTAACGAACGTAAGGATAGCACAGCCATCCCCGCAGAGTACAAGTACAACCCGACTCTGAAAACAGACAACAAGGCCATAGACCTAAGGATCTATCAAAATAAAGGCCCAACAAGTCTGCTTGAAGCCAGCAAGACCCCAGGGGGAACCAATCCCACCTTTCCGCCTCCCATCCAGGAGAAGCCCCAAGCAAGGACTCTATCTCCATAGGGAGGAGAATATCCCGTAAAGAAAAGGGATGATGCCGGAAGGGCAAAAACTGTCCTCAAGGGCCGAAGTCACCGGCTAATGGGAAGAGAAATTCCCAACACAGATGTCCTAGAAAAGGACCCCCCTACAAGTAGCTTGCCAAGCAGAGGCACAGTCAACCTATGCGCCTATGAGCAGGGAATCCACTGGAACACTGGCAAGCTGACCAGGGGAATACAACCCTAAGGCGCACCAGAAATTGGACATCCAACGCCAGCAGCTGGGTATGAACCAACCACCCTTGAGGCCCAAGCCACACGGCTAACCACCAGATGAAATGGGCTACTCTGTGGCAAAGAGTAAAAAAAATACTCTGAAAACCTGGCCAACCATGACCAGGTTAGGTAGATGGAGCAAGGACATAGCCCAAGTTCCCACTACCGTGGAACACCCTGATCAGCCCTGAGATCCAAAATTCCAAAACCACCCAAGACTGGGTTAGGAAAAAGGCCAAGCGAAGCTTCAGCAACCGGAAGTCTCAGGGAGAAAAACAGGCCTGGGCACCTAATAGTTCAGGCAAACCTTACCCTAGAACTAAACACCCCAACTGGCCAAAAAGTCAGACACAAGGGTATGGATGTATATCCAGGGAATCCGGATAGCGAGAAGAACTCAAAAGCCTGACCAAAGGAAGGAGCAACCCCTAGCTAAAGTCTATCGCTCCAAGGAGCAAGGCTAGAAGTCGTATGAAGATACTTCTCAGAGCCTCAGGACAACCAAGGGATACCTCAAGGTAAAAAAATCCTACTAGCAAGAGTAGTCTCCCTATCACCTCTGCACAAGCAGAGGACACAAGGAAGAGAAAGGCACCAAGCCTACCCAATTCCGGGAAAACCCCGAGCTAAACAAAGTCCCCTCAGGGAACAACCATCACCCGGAAACACAGATCCCTAAAAGGAGATCCCACTCACCCGGAGACAATGGAAGAAGACACAACGGTCTCATAACTCAGACAGATAGTACACGTCAAAGAGTAAGAGCTGCATCTAGATACACTACAAACAGCTTATGCGTACACCTGCAAGGTGTCAAGAGCTGCAACTGGTTTCAAACTGCAAACCTTCCACATGCTAGACAGCTATCCTGTACAAGCTGTTGGATCAAGCCCAAAAGGACAATCCAGAGGCCTAAAAATGAAGGCCAAGCTGCTCAACTGCGGTAAAGGGCATTAAGCTCTCCAAACTTCCACCACATGGGGGAGGAAAACTGTAAGTTCTGATGAAATCAGATGTCAGATAGAGTGACGCAGCGGAAAACTCCCCTGCCCGGCCATCTATGACTGAAGGCTATAAGGACTGAAACTATCCTTCCCACCTCACGGATCCACAGGTCCTCTCGATTGCTTAGTTGAACATGAAAAACAATGATAACCTGAGCACTCTGCGTTTCTACTGAACCAGCCGAGCAGAACAGCACCACGTGTCTGAACAGCCACAAGACCGAACGAACCCGACAGGACCAGCCTGCACCTAGGGTCCTAACCGGCAAGCTGCATAAATTCTTCCTCATATGGGGAAAAAACAGAAAACAGACATTTTTAACATAGGACTAACATGTCCAAAACAACTTCCGAAGAAGTAATAAAGAGTATCAATCCCAGGAGGTTCCAAAAGGAAACAAAAACAAATAAAAGACATCCCATCGGATATAAATAAAAAAAAAAAGACACAGGCCTACCCGCAGGACCAGCCAAACGGAGCCCCATCTTTAAAAACTGGGATAGATCTCAAACAAATGACAATCAGGAGATTACTTCATCCCCACATGTCTAATGAGGTACACCATTCGAATTAGCAGACTGAAAATCCCCGTATCTGATAACGATAGGGTCATTCAATAACTGAAAAACATGTCTGAGCAAAAAGCGAAGGTGCACAATTCTGTAACAAAAGGCACAACACTCAGGGACAGTTACACCCGCGGGGAACTGTAGAGGCCCTCCCCAAGGTGGAAGGCCCAGGACAATAGGGCACGAGCACATTCTCAAATAAATGTCTGGACTCTGCAGACGAACAATCACCAACATTATGTGGAAGCAAAAGCGTGCTGCAACCTCCGGGGGGAACACGCCACCCTGCATGGAGGAATCAGAAACTGGGTCACCCGCATGTGTAGAAGTATGAATTTGTAAGGAACTCGCCTCTCTGAGGACAGGACCCCCAGAGGCGAATGGCTCAGCAGTCCCTTGATTCCCCAAGCCCGAGGAACCAGGTGTTCTGAAATGGCATACAGAACAAAACTGGTTGGCAAGTGTCAACGAGGCCAATCCGGATTTGTCACCGGACACAGAATCTGAATCTGAAATCAAAATAGTCTCAGTATCAGAATCCTCCATAACTGAATCTGAAATTAGCACAGTCTCAGCATCAGAATCCTCCATAACTGGATAGAAGATACATAAATATGAACTAGTGAAAACAAAAATGGCACCTGGCACTCCCAATGGCTGGGGCACTAACCACCTCCTATGACCAGATCCCTGCGGACTAGAAAATTTCCTTCGCCACGCGGTCTGGAATGCGGAAATGGAAAACGGAATGGAACCACGCCAGAACAAAAGATGAACTGTACAGTCCAAAAAAAACGTGCCCAACCAAAAGGCTGCGTCCCTTCCAAAGGCCTCAATGTTCCAAACCACAAGCCCATAAACATTACACATAAGCAGGTTGAATCACATAACAAACATGATTATAAACCCCCCTGTTCAATAACCCCCCTCAGGAGATATTAACCCTCCATTCCAAGATGCTACAAGAGACTCACTGAGACCCTTATGATGTTAGACCCACAAGGTGGCAGCCTCTCGGGAAAACATTCACATTACAGTACATTGATGAATAAAGTAAAATGAAACGATTTTACCGAAATCTATGCCTTGGAACAGGAACGCAGACTTTCAAGTGTGATGGATAGTAGCATAGTAGCATCGCCAAAAAGCAGGCAGTGGAGTGAAGTTCGACAACGCTGTTTGCTTGAGGAGCTGTTAATCTGAGTCGGGATGTTTTCGCAGAAAGACTCTCCCTGCATCTCTGGACTCTAACTTTCATCCAAGCCCTCACTGAGAGACTGACAGGACTACTTAAAACTCCTGTCCCATGCCGAAGAGTACTACCCTCAATAAGAGACAAAAAACAAAAATTTTAAATTCTGACACAACCTCCTGGGACAAAAGGCAAAGAATGACTGGGGGATGAGGGGAGTGGGAGGAGTAATTTAAGCCTTTAGATGGGTTGTCTTTGCCTCCTCTTGGTGGCCAGGTTCTTATTTCCCAAAAGTAATGAATGCAGCTGTGGAAAAAAGGGATTATCTATCTTTTAAAACAATAAACATTGGGGGGCGTGTCTTCAGACAGCACCTTGAGTGGTAGCAAAATTGGTTGCTGCATGTGAAATGCTGATAAAATGCCAATTATCAGATATGTATGAAGCCATCTACCTTATATGCCTTACTGACTGGATTCTACAGATTCTACTGAACATTTTGATATAAGTTTGGGCCGAATTTCACACCAGACATCCGATCTGAAGCGTTGAGGCCTACGGCAACCCTTGTGGAAGGCTTCAACACCCCCCCACACAAGCAATAAAACAATAAAACAGGGTATGAGCAGCCTTTGAGCGGCTATAAATTCACAAACTAACAAGGCACTGTATTTATTTGAAACCACATTGCTCATCATATCTACGCCTATCGTTCAATATCAACCACCCAATATGGGGTCGCATCAAACTTCCTAGAGGAACTATGCAGCTTACTTGCGAGCCATCATGCTGCCCTAGAAGACAAGCCCTTTTCAACACATGATAGCATTAGCACTTGTCTGTCTCAGCAACCCTCTCCAACTGAGCCCAGCATTCCAGAAAGCAGGGGCAGTGGCGCATTGGGGCCCCAGCATCCACATTCTACCTTCATATTACCTGTGGGGGATCTGGAATACAAAGGTACAGAACCGACAGTGCAGCATGTGAGAGTGCCGGCGAAAAGAACAGAGCCTACTCTGAAGAGCTTTACATACCTGCCCCAAGCCTATATCAACACAATTGAAGAGCTCCCAATGGATGAACCGCATAGCTGAGCAAACACAGATTGCAACTCACAAGCGCTCCAACCTGGAGGACAGAACTGTGGCTATAGAAATACAACGATGTACATCGCGTATCCAGCTTTAGCATGTGCTCCTTCGAGATGGGAAACAATCCCCGCAAACGGTGCAGAGGCTACGCTTACATCATTATGCAGCTCTACTGTGCTTTAGATGGGACCCTGGAGGTCCGTTCGCCCTCCGTGACCAGGAGGCAGACTGGAAACAGCTTCTCAGGACAATCCATTGCTATTTGATCAGACCTTAGTCCAAGTCCGACATGACCAGATGGGAGTAGGCAAAATACTTTAATTATACTCCTTTCCATACAGTCTTAACTTTATTAGCTGATTTATGGACATCAGTGTTGCTATACAGGTTTTAATGTTTAGAGTCTGCTGCAATAGTTCTCTCCTAAAGCAAGTTTAAGAAAGTAGATATTTACATATATTTATCATAGGGCTTTATCACAACACTTTGGTTCTCTGTGTTCATATATTTAATGTGTTTGCTTACTTTACGTCCACTATTGTATGACTTTAGAAGCTATCGCAATTTCAACTGGAAAGTACTCCATTCTTTTGGCATGAGTAAGTTTACCCGAACAACAGATGCTAAATTTGTTTATTTCAGAAAGTATATATCTGCATAAATATATTATAGGGCTGTATTGCACCATTTTGGGGTTTTCTATTATCTTCATGAAGGCAGTATGTTTGCGTAGCCAATGTAAATTTATTACACACTTGGGATTCTGTGGATTGTCCCAATTTCCATTAGATCGTAATTCACTCTTTCTGCATGAGTAAATCAGCACAAGCAGCAGATTGTTTTTCCATTTATTACAGGTGAAGCATATTTAAAGACAGCATTAATATATGCTAGCTTTCAACACGATGTTCACTTATAATATTTGCTAGTTTTCAGCACAATGTTCCATTTCACCCTAGTCCACTAGATGGCAGTATAGGTACATCTGAACAATTGGTCCACTTAGAAAAGCAGCTTGTGCGATGAGACTACTTTTCTTTTAGCCCTGAAACCAATTGATCACCTCTTCATATATTGCATTGTAACTCACTCATCACTATAGGTATGTCCTACACCTAAATAAAAAATATATTTGTAAGGAACTTACAGGATATATACAACCCACCTAACCCTAAATATTGCTGAGGTTCTTATATGTTCCCTTATTTGCATGTAGTGTAGATGCTCATGAGGACTTCATAGTCTGAAGCTTTTAGTACTTTGCTGGGTCTTCTGCTTTGTTTATATACATGTACTTTCTACCTCTTGTTTTTGAGCTCTGTTGATACACAATTAAGAGGCCTCTATACACCCACTATGTATTTTAAGGGACGGGTGGCAACCCACTTCTTCTCATAGTCTATAGAATTGAGATTGGTGTTGCTTCTAAGCCTAAAAGTTACATTTCAGGACACAATTTATAGCCCAGCTCTATTTCAACTAGACGGTGATCCTCCTCAGAATTTACATTGTAGTTACCCATATCATATAAGCTTATACAGCTCATCATATACAGTTCTTATATACATATATTTAAGCAAATAACAAAAATCAAAATGAGGTTTATCTTGAGGCCCAAAAGAGGTCTCTTATAGTCCAGCATAAACCTTCATTTGTAGTCTCATTCTGTGATAAGGTCCAAGACTGACTTTCTGAGTACTTAGGAAGTTTCACATTTAATATGGCAAGCTATTTTACTACCGCATGACAACATTGCTTACTATTGTTTATTTTTTGTAATACCCACAAACATTTGTCATTGAAATGTATTTGCATCTTATTGTGCTTTCTCACTTGTATGCCTCACATTTAACCTCAATATAAAAATGAAAATAGAAAAAAAAAAAATTCTGGTGTAGAATGTCCCTTTAAGGGCGTTCAAAAGGGGGGGGGATTTATGGGGTTACCTATATCTCAAAAACCAAAGATGTTGCAAACGTGAAAATTGGTATTTAGATTCTCCTTTAAAAATAAAGAAATACATGTTTTAACAATTACTGAAAATCAACTTAAGGGGTATCAAAAAAGGGAGGGCTGATTTATGAGGACACCTATATCTCAAAAACCAAAGATGTTACAGATGTGAAAATTCTTATTTAGATTCTTCTTTAAAAATAAAGAAATGACGGATAGATTACGAGTTGTGCGTTAGGGTAAAAAAGCAGCGTTAACAGGTCCTAACGCTGCTTTTTTACGCCCGCTGGTATTATGAGTCTTGAAGGTTTAGGGTCACCACACACTTCTTTGGCCTTAACGCAAAATGACTTACGTAAACTTCGTAAAGTCTTTTTTCTATGGGACTTCCATAGCGCCGGTATTACGAGTCTGTCCTGGGAGGCCAAAAAATGAGCAGTACACCCGACCCCGTCAAGAGTCCTAACGCATTTAAAAGTCAGTAGTTATGAGTTTTATGGTACAATGCCGTAACATAAAACTCCTAGCTAAAGTGCTAAAAAGTACACTAACACCCATAAACTACCTATTAACCCCTAAACAATAAAATAAAATTTTTAACCCCTAATCTGCCACTCCGGACACCGCCACTACATACATTATAAATATGAACCCCTAATCTGCTGTCCCCAACATCGCCTACACCTACATTATATTTATTAACCCCCTAATCTGCCGTCCCCAATGTCGCCGCCACCTACCTACACTTATTAACCCCTAATCTGCTGCCCCCAACGTCGCCGCCACTATAATAAACATAGTAACCCCTAAACCGCCACACTCCCGCCTCGCAAACATTAGTTAAATATTATTAACCCCTAATCTGCCGTCCCTAACATCAAGAGTCAAGAATTTGCAGGATCCTCGGAGCGAACAAGTCGATAAGGCTTGAGTAGAGCAACGTGAAACGTGGGGTGTATGCGGTACGTAGAGGGGCGTTGTAAGGTGACAGTGTTTTCATTAATGATCTTAATTATTTGAAAAGGTCCAACAAAAAGCTTATTACATTTTCTGCAAGGTGTATGTAATTTTAAGTTCTTCGTGGACAGCCAGACCTTATCGCCAATGGAAGATTGTGGAGGAGTTCTCCATTTCAGACCATAATAAGTTTTCTGTCTTAATTGAGCATCTCTGATATTCTCCTGCAATAGTTTAAAGTTTTCAGAGAGAGTGTTAAGAGTGTCATTAACAAGAGAACAAATACTGTCATGGTCTGACAGTAAGTGAAAGGTGGGATGAAAACCGCAATTGGCAAAACACAGAGTTTGTTTTATTGAAGATTGTAAGGTATTATTGTATGCAAATTTGGCTGTGGTTATATATGAAGACCACTTATCCTGTTGGTGACTGCAGTAACAACAGAGGTACTGCTCCAACCATTGGTTGGTTGGTTCTGTTTGGCCATTAGTCTGGGGATGGTATGCAGTAGATAAACATAGAGTAATTAGAATTGTGTGACAGAGTTCTTTCCAAAATCTAGAGGTAAATTGAGTTCTCCTGTCAGAGGTTACGCTTTGGCAGTAGTACAAGTCGAACATGAGTAAATGTGTTCTTTAAGATCTGGGTACATCTTATGCCACCAGAAGGACCTGGATATTAACTCATATGTTTTTTGCACTCCTGGATGTCCTGCTAGGGTAGAGTCATGAACTGAATGTAACATCTTATTTTGAAGAGAAGCAGGAACGTAAATCTGTTTCTCGTGGTAATACAGACCATTTGCATGTAGATGTAAGGAATCCAAGGACTTAGTCAAATCCTTTCCCTGTTCTGTTTTAAGGATTACATTTTGGTCATTAAGGAGACCAACAATGTTTTCCATAGAGGTAATAGTAATGGGTTCATGTTCATCAGAAGGTCTAGGTTCAATCCTAGAGAGAGCATCAGCTTTGCTGTTTAACCTGCCAGGTCTATAAGTAATAGTGTAGTGGAATCTTGAGAAAAACAGACTCCACCGTACTTGGCGTGAAGACAGGATCTTTGTTGTTTTGAGGTATTGCAGGTTGCGGTGATCAGAAAAGATCAGAACTGGTAAGGTAGAGCCTTCAAACAAATGCCTCCAATACTCAAGGGAATATTTTATGGCAAATAATTCCTTCTCGCCCACAGGATAATTGCGTTCTGAAGGATTCATGACTCTAGAAAAATATGCCACAGGGTGTATTGGATCAAGGAGGGATTTACTTTGGGAACAAACTGCACCTATTGTGTACTGTGAAGCACCACTTCCAAAATGTATTGCAATGTGGGATCTGGGAATTTTAAGATGCAAGCTGAAGTGAATCTTGTTTTTTGGTGCTTAAAAGCTTGGTCGGCTGCTTGTGTCAAGACAAAGAGATGATTTTCTTTTTGTGTCAGATCAGTTATTGGTTTAGTAAGGGCAGCAAATGCTTTTATAAATTTCCGGTAAAAATTGGAAAAACCCATAAACCTTTGTATATCTTTCTTAGAACATTTATCTAATTTGGCATAGAGACGGTGGGTTCTTAAACAATTAAGTACTAAACAAACATGTTTTGTATGTTCTTCTTGGTTGGCTGAATACACTAGTATGTCATCCAAGCAAACTACTAGGAAGGTATCTAGAACATCCCTAAAGATGTCATTGAAGAAGTTCTAAAAGGTGGCTGGGGCATTTCATAGCCCGAATGTCATCACTGTATATTCAAAAAGTCCATACCAAGTACAGAAAGCTGTGAGCCATTTATCACTCTCTAGGATTCTAATAAGATTGTAGACTCCACGTAGGTCTAACTTGCTAAAAATGTTGGCATCTTGTAACCTTTCTATCATATCTGAAATGAGAGGAAGTGGGTTTTGTTTTTTTATCGTCCTTTTGTTAAGTTCTCTGTAGTCAATGATGGGCCTTAGACTATTGTCTTTATTTTTTACAGAGAACATACCAGCATCAAGTGTTGTAATTCTGGCTGTGATAGGGGATATATATGACAACCGGGAATAGTACTACCAGGTATGAGCTGGATGGGACAGTCGTAAGACCGATGTGGCAGAAGTTTTTCTGTCTCTTTAGTGTCAAAAACATCTTGAAAGCCTAAATACTGGGAAGGAATTAGAGATTGATTATTATGAAGTATGGTGGGGAGGAGAAACAATTGTGTATACAGTATTTAGAATCTAAATGAACATGAGAGTGTTCCCAATTTATACTGGGTTGGTGTTTTTTAAGCCAAGTTAGACCTAACACTATAGGCTACATAGGAGACTAGATTACATCAAATGATAAGGTTTCTAGGTGACCTGACTGAGATTTGACAGTTAAGGGTATAGTGTGATGTGTGGGTCCAGAGCTGATCTGGTTACCATCAATAACTTGAAGAGAGACAGATCTTGCCTTTTCAATCAGTGGAATTTTATTTTGCAATACAACAGAATTATCAATATAATTGCTGCAAGCTCCCGAATCCAGTATGGTGGGTAGTTCAACATGGTTTTGTTCCCACTGCAAAGAGAGGGGTAAATAACAACAAGTGTCTGAAAGTCTTTAAGGATGTCTGCAGACAGTTGGAGAGTGAAGTGAGGAATTCTCAGAAATAACGCACACTTAGAACAAACAGTGGAAAGCTTATTAGAGTTTAGGGATTTCAAATCCTGTTAGATCCGTCTGCATCTAAGTCCGTGGCAGCCCCTAGGGGTATTGAAAGGGAAGCAGAGATATTACCTGAGACAAAGTCAGTAGCGGTTAAGTAGATTCTGGAAAACAAGGCTTTTTGTCGACAGCATCAAAAAGAGCTCATTAAGAGCCAAACAGCTAGGAATACCATGCGTAGAGGTAAGGAAGGGGTGGGAATTTATACAGCAGGTAATCAATAATGAATCTACCCCTCCTTAAAGACACAGGATCATGACAGTACTTTTGCACATGCTAAGTAGGAGCAGAGGCCTCAGAAAGTGTTCATATAACTGTATCATGTGACAGCCATCAGCCAATCACAAAATGCATATACATATATACTGTGCCCTTTTGCACATATTCAGTAGGAGCTGAAGCCTCAGAAAGCGTGCATATAACTGTATCATGTGTCAGCCATCAGCCAATCACAAAATGCATATACTGTAAACTTTTGCATATGCTCAGGCAGGAGCTGAAACCTCAGAAAGTGTGCATATAACTGTATCATGTGACAGCCGTCAGCCAATCACAAAATGCA
The DNA here is from genome assembly GCF_027579735.1 of Bombina bombina. Taxonomy (NCBI): domain Eukaryota; kingdom Metazoa; phylum Chordata; class Amphibia; order Anura; family Bombinatoridae; genus Bombina; species Bombina bombina. The sequence continues at coordinate 279,247,291 of NC_069506.1, read as the reverse complement.
TATACATATATACTGTGCACTTTTGCACATGCTCAGTAGGACTGGAGGCCTCAGAAAATCTGCATATAACTATCATGTTACAGCCGTCAGCCAATTACAAAATGCATATACGTATATACTGTGCACTTTTGCACATGCTCAGTAGGAGCAGAGGCCTCAGAAAGTCTGAATATAACTGTATCATGTGACAGCCGTCAGCCAGTCACAAAATGCATACAAAATAATGTGAACGTTTTAATAATGGAAGATATTTTGGACGTATTTTTTAAAATTGCTGCTTTATGTGAATCATGAAAGTTAAATTGTGACCTACAGTAATAGACTATTTGCTGGAAGAACAGAGTTGACCTTTTGGATCAAGAGACAGGAAATGACTTTTTGTGCTCATACTGCAGTCACCATCAGAGGGCAGAAGTTCCATTGTCACAGGAAAGAAAGGAAACCCTGCATGACAGAAAAGGCTATTCATAATAATGACCACAAGTGACCATCGGCCTCAGCTTATTGTGCACTTGATATCAGGACACCTCAACTGATAAAAATCACAGGAATAAATGGGGAACTGGGTGACGTTTGCTGAAGCTAATTTATGGGGTTTTCCTGTTTGAATAGGAGGAACACTGAGCACATTGTCACAATGGGTTAAGTTAATTCTCTCAGGAATCCCAATTTTATTTATTTTTTACAATTATATGTTTTATAATCATTTACAGTTATATATTTTATAATCATTTACAGTTATATATGTTATCCTCATTTACAGTTATATATCTTATACTCATTTACAGTTATATATCTTATACTCATTTACAGTTATATATTTTATACTCATTTACAGTTATATATGTTATCCTCATTTACAATTATATAGTTTATACTCATTTACAGTTATATATGTTATACTCATTTATAGTTATATATTTTATAATTTACAGTTATTTATTTTATACTCATTTACAGTTATATATTTTCTACTCATTTACAGTTATATATTTTATACTCATTTACAGTTATATATGTTATCCTCATTTACAATTATATATTTTATACTCATTTACAGTTATATATTTTATACTCATTTACAGTTATGTTATACTCATTTATAGTTATATATTTTATAATTTACAGTTATTTATTTTATACTCATTTACAGTTATATATTTTATACTCATTTACAGTTAAATATTTTATACTCATTTACAGTTATATATGTTATCCTCATTTACAGTTATATATGTTATCCTCATTTACAATTATATATTTTATACTCATTTACAGTTATATATGTTATCCTCATTTACAATTATATATTTTATACTCATTTACAGTTATATATTTTATACTCATTTACAGTTATATATGTTATCCTCATTTACAGTTATATATGTTATCCTCATTCACAATTATATATTTTATACTCATTTACAGTTATATATTTTATACTCATTTACAGTTATATATTTTATACTCATTTACAGTTATATATGTTATCCTCATTTACAGTTATATATGTTATCCTCATTTACAATTATATATTTTATACTCATTTACAGTTATATATGTTATCCTCATTCACAATTATATATTTTATACTCATTTACAGTTATTTATTTTATACTCATTTACAGTTATATATGTTATCCTCATTTACAATTATATATTTTTTATATTTATTTATTTATAAAACAACAGCGTTACCACTACATTTTGTAACGTGATAAGTATTAAATTACATACTTATTTTACCACGCAGGGTAATTAATATGAGACAAAAAGAAACAATATTTGCGTTGTAACAATTACATAAAGAAACAGGGTTATGCTGAATCAAAACAGAAATAGAAACAGTTGTTAGACCTAACCCCAGGCACCTGGGAGAAGCGTCAACTTTGCCAGTAACTTTACTTAAAATTCATAGTAGATTTAACCACTGTTGGAAGTTTTTATTTTATTCCCCGTACCCACCCAAAAAGAAAGAGAGAAAAGGAAAAAAGGGAATGAACAGTACATCATACAGCCATACACTCAAAAAAAAAAAAATTGGAATCACCCTTCTCCCTCGCCCCGCCTACCCTTCCTCCCCCAAGGAAATACTACTATTAACAGGAAAATTGACCGTTTTACTGGAGCGTACTTATGCCCATTCAGTGGGCAATCTACCTGACTGTATCCAAATATCAAAGAAAGTTGTTTTTTTATAATGGATATAAATTGTTGTTGCAGTGGCATGGGATAAGTTTTCATTATACCCAGCCATTTTTGAAGATACTTCTCCAGTTTCCCCTCCAAAAAGATGTCACTGGAATATTGTTCCATAATAATTATGTCCGCAATTAAAGCTTTATAAGTTTGAAAGGACAGAGACCTGCCCGATTTCCAGTTTAACAAGATTAGATTACGGCCGGCTAAGATCAGTGTATTAATTGTCTTGTATTGTTTATTTTTTGCATAATTACACATAAAGAAAATTTCTTGGGGGCTTATCGTATATTGCTCATCTAAACTTAAGGATAGCCAGAAGTTCACCTTATTCCAGAATTGTTTGATTTTTGGGCATCTCCAAAAACAGTGCATAATATCTGCATTCAGATTACCACATTTCAAACAGATATAATTATCAGTTAGGTACCATTTTTTAAGCTGTGCTGGGGTAATGTATACCAAATTAAGAAGTTTGCAGTGCGATTCTCTCCATGAAATTGTACTGGTTGCTTTTTGCACTAATCTAAAACTCTCCTCAATCTCATCAGAGGTAATAAGAGGGAAATATATTTTCCATTTCTTTAGTAGCTCTTCTAGACGTATCTGACCAGCCTTAGCAAGTAGCATATTATACATGAAAGAAATGGACATATTGCCTTGCTTATAAACATTAATTGCTGAATTGATATCTCCCAGCTTCCAGTCTGATTTATTGTCCTCCCATAATTCCCCAAACATATGTCTCAGCTGTAAGTATGCAAAGAAACTATGTTTATGGATCCCGAACTCTTTCTGTAGGTCCACAAATGATTTAGCCATATCTAGCGTATCATCCCTAATTTGAATCACATCCTGCAGCCCTTTACTGGACCAATCCTTAAAAGTGCTAGAGGAGATTCCACTTGGGAAGTTTGGGTTACCACAAATTGGGAGATATTTAGAGGATTTTCACTTAATGTTTAATTCATCACATAGTTTATGCCATGCCAGGATAGTATTCAACAACGTAACCATCCATGCCAAGCGTTTAGGTAAATCCTTCTTATCTAGATGGATCAAGGCCTTCAGTGAATATGGGGTCACGATTCCCATCTCTAGGTGCAAATTGGTTGAATACTCTTTTTCTGTAATACAGTCTAGGATATATTTACTTTGCATGACTAGATTATAGTATCTAAGGTTTGGCAATGCCAGGCCACCTACGGACGTCTGCAAAGAGAGATTGTATGTAGATATTCATCTACGCTTTAACTTCCATACAAACCCTGCTGTAATACCATTAAATGATAATATATCTTTACTCTTAATCAAAAACGGAAGATTTTGTAGTAAATATTAAAGTTGTGGAAAGAAAATAGTTTGACCAAGACAACCCGGGCTGAAAGTGAGATTGGAAGTAACATCCACTTTTCTACTTCTCTTTTATACTTACAAAAGTAGGAAGTAAAATTTAGGTTATACCAGGCCGCGGGATCCTTATGTATTTTAATCCCTAGATAATTTATTGAATCCATTGATTTAAATGGTATCTAAAGCTTGGGGGCTCATTTTGCCTGATCCATAAAATTTCAGATTTTTCTGGGTTAATTTTATAGCCTGAAAAGGACCCAAATTGTTTTGCCAGGGTCAGAAACTGCTGAATTGAATGATCGGATTCGTTCAAGAACAGGAGAAGATCATCCGCATATAGAGTGAGAACTATTTTCACCTTACCAACCATTATCCCCGATAATTCTTGTCTCAGTTTAATCGCAAAAGGCTCTAATGCCAGGTTGAACAGAAGGGGTGAGAGAGGGCAGCCCTGGCGTGTGCCCTTTTCTAGAATGATGTCTTGGGACAGTTCAGAATTAATTAAGAGATTAAAGATTAAAAAATTCCCCTTAAATCCAAAGCTTGTTAATGAAAAAAATAAATGATCCTAATTGATGAGATTGAATGCTTTTTCAGCATCAATCGCTAGTAGCGCCAAATTAGATCTATTTTGATATTCTTTACCCTTATTTTCAGACCAGAAAACTTCTAAAACCGTCAACACCCGGCGAATAATTTTAGATACATTTCTACCTGGCATGAACCCAACTTGATCTGGGTGGATTAAATTCCCTATATAAGTTTTCAATCTATTTGCTATAATAGGATATTGGTCTGTATGCGGACAAGTTTTCTGGGTCTTTATTCTTTTTATGAATCAATGTAATGGTTGACGCCGAAAAATATCTAGAGGGCTTTTTGTTTTTGATATAGTATAAATTAAAAAGATTCACTAAAGTATCTGGGATGTGCTCTTGTAGAATTTTATATAGTTCAATCAGAAGTTGATCCGGACCGGGGGCTTTACAAGTTTTAGCTATTTTAATCTGCTTTATCACTTCTTCCGGTGTAATTGGGAGATTTAATAACTTTAAGTCTTGTTCAGAGATCTTTGGAATTTTAAGGTTGTTCCAAAAACTTGTTTATTACGTAGAAGGCTTCTTTTATTTCCCTAGGGTTAATGACACTTTTACCTAATAGTCTGATTTTATGGATTCTATTTACTGCTTTGTCGATTTTTAATCAGGGTTGAGAGATATCTGGCTGATCTTCCATAGTTCCTGCGGTATTTTGATCTTGATTTTAAATCTTCTTGTATAGTCTTATGTTTAATAAATAAATCCCTTTCCTTTTTCTTTTCAGAGTATTTGTCCCAAGCTAATTTAACAGGGTTTTTTATGTCAAACTCATAGGCATTTCTGACTTGGTTCGTTAGCTGAGTTTCTCTGGCCCTGCTTTTCCTTCTAAATTTACATAAATATGCTCTTATTTCTCCCCTAATAAAGGCCTTAAATGCTTCCCAGAAAATTTCAGGTTTGACCACATATGCATCGTTATTATACTTATACTCATTCCACTTATTTATCAACCAATTGGTAAACTGTAGGTTATTTATTAAATAGGAGGAAAAAGACAGCCTAGAAAAATTAGGGCCAGAATCTAGTCCTGTCTTTATCAACAATGAAATAACTGTGTGGTCTGTAATGACAATATCCTTAATATCTGCCCTAACGACTTGGTTTTAATGCATGTTCTGAAACCAGAAAAAAAATCTATACGCGAAAGTGTATTGAATGTTTTCGATTCACATGTATATGATCTAACATCCGGGAATTGTGCACGCCATACGTCTGTTAGCCTTAAATCCGTCCTAAAATTAGAAAGAATCCTATTTTTCCCTTGTTCGCATTTATTTGTACATTTGAACCTATCCAGTCGGGTCCTGGGCGCTATATTGAAGTTTTGATTTTTTCTGCATGTTCAACTGATACATCAAGCCTAGTATCTATCACACTCTGTTTTAATACATAACAGACTTTATAAATATAAAACTTTATGCAAACTCAGTTAAGCACTCTTACAATCGTTTCTAGCCAAAAATTATTCTCCAAAGCTATTGGCAATCATATAAGAATGTTCTACAAAGGAGAGCTCTTGGGGATCCTACACGGCCATTCAGGCACTGACTTATATTGACTTAGTTATAAGTACCTATTAAACAGACCACCTGCGTTACTAGGATTTTTTGTATAGAGGCCTGGAATTATACTATAGGCTCTCAGTTTGCACTCTGCACACTCTTATATTCTATTGTACAATTTAGCTAAAAATTCTTGCAGCATTTGCTTTCTGCAACCAATAATGAGCATAAAAAGGGTCACACTTCAGCGGTATTACACTTCTAATGCAAATCTTTGAATATCTGGCCCACCAGACTTTACATATGCCGTTGCTATAACTTTTTTGTAGCGGCCTATGTCTGTATTAGAGCCTCTCAATTTGTATTATACCTACTATTGTATTCTGTTATATAATAATTCTTTGCATAATTATTTTCTGCAACTATTAGAGATCACAAGAGGATTCACTCTTCAACAGTCTTCACACGAATATTCACACTTATTGTCTGCAACTATTAGAATTATTTTCTGCAACTTTTAGAGAGCACGAGAGGATTCATACTTCAGCAATATTCAGCAGTACAGCAGTATTATACTTAATATGCAAGTTAATGAATATCTGACACACCAGACTTTACATATAGGGGCATATGTATCACGCTCCGTATGGAGCTTGATGCCCAGTGTTTCTGGCGAGCCTGCAGGCTCGCCAGAAACAGCAGTTATGAAGCAGTGGTCACAAAGACCGCTGCTCCATAACCTGTCCGCCTGCTCTGAGCAGGCGGACACACATCGCCGGAAATCAACCCGATCGAGTACGATCGGGTTGATTGACACCCCCCTGCTGGCGGCCGATTGGCCTCGAGTCTGCAGAGGGCGGCGTTGCACCAGCAGCTCTTGTGAGCTGCTGGTGCAATGCTGAATACGGCGAGCATATTGCTCGCCGTATTCAGCGAGGTCTGGCGGACCTGATCCGCAGTGCCGGATCAGGTCTGCCAGACCTTGATAACTAGAGTCCATAGCCTCTATATAATTTGCATTGTACCTACTATTGTATACTGTTATATATTTTGGCTATTAAATAAATGCAGGATTATTTTCTGCAACCATTAGAGAACACAAGAAGATTCACACTTCAGCAGTATTATACTTTTTATGCACATTATTAAATATCTTTTATAGGAATACTAGGGCATTTTTATAAAGGACACTATTTATCCAGTATAGTCCCAGTTCTTATGCTTAGACTTCTTTTATTCTTTTATCTGAGATATCCAATGCTTTCAGCTTTTCCCTTTGAACCTTCAACCAATTATTTATCTTTTTATATGGCAAAAGCAGTGAAGAATCCAAAGTCTCCGATATAAAAAAACCCAGTATGAAAGTCAGGAGCTCAACATATACATGCCAGCTATAGAATGTATGACCCCTATATGACCTGTTATATGACAAGATACTCTGGGGGGTTTTGCAGACAGGGAAAATGGCAAAGTTTTGCTTCTAAAACCCCCAGGATGGCTGTACAAGGGGCTCACTGGTTAATTACATTGACAGGGTAATAGCCCAGGTATAACACGTTGCTCAGTGAGTGGTTTCAGGAACAAGAGTCTCCCTTTCTTCCTCCTTTCTCCTGATTCTCTTTTCCTTTTCTTCTTTTTTTAAATGACCCCGAGATTTACAGTGAGTCAAAATAAGGAGCCCTTCAGCAACTACACATACATGAATTCCCGCCTTACCTTCACCCTGAGTGCCCAGGGACTTACTCCGGCGGCTTCCTTCCCCCTAGATGCCGCAGGGACTTACGCCAGCAACTTTCTTCACCCTGTGCACCCTCGGGGCTTGTATCAATTTATGCAGCTTAGCCCTTTCAACAGAGCTATACACCCCGGTATAGATGTCACTAACCTCGGGGTTTGCACCACCTGTGCCGGGAGACACTCCTCTGCGGGTTTTAACCGTTACCTGCCTTGGAGCAGTCGGCTGAACAATACTCTGACGGTCTACGGTCTAGCGCTGTATCCCAGCTCCTATGCATGAAGGAGCATCAATAGAGGTGTCTCGATGTGGTGTGCCGCGGCTAACTGGCTATCAGCCCAGGTGTAGACGTCCACTCGCCAGGTCCCACCGATGTGGGGCTTCAATGTATCCGGGCCAGGGAATAGTGTCTCGGCCAAGGAAGCAGGCGAGTTGGCGGTTCCTGGAGGTAACGCCGTACTGTGGGGAAGCGTGGTCCAGCTGTATGCACACACACATTTTATATTCATTTACAGTTATATATTTTATAGTTATATATTGTATACTCATTTACAGTTATATATTTTATTCTTATTTACAATTAGATATTTTATACTCATTTACAGTAATATATTTTATAATCATTTACAGTCATATTTTATACTCATTTACAGTTATATATTTTATATTCATTTACAATTAGATATTTTATATTCATTTACAGCTAGATATTTTATAGACATGTGCGTTTCATTTCAGACAAATTCCGAATTCGGCCGAATTTTGGCAGATTCAGCGATTTGGATGCATTCAAATTTCCGAATCGGCACATCCCAAAAAATTCCTAAAATGAATAAATATGTTTCCCAATTTTCGGATCTATTATTCATATTCGGAATATTTCATTGTTCCTTCCTAAACCGCAGTTCCCCGACACTAACGCAAAGTCTATAATAAAGGTAAAAGTGAAACGATGACGTCGCTCTAGCCCAAGAGGAGTACGGATACTGCAGTCCAATCCAGATTGATATCCAGGCAAGCCCATGAAATAATCAACGTGCACTGCCAGCCAGGTAAAGGAGCCGAGCCAGCCCTAAAATAGACGTACAAATGCAAGAGTAGGCAGCACTCCAACAAAAAAATCCTTAGATAAAAGAAAAATTCACATAGTTTAAAACCAGCACAAAAAACAGCAATAAACAGAGGGAGGAGGAGGTGGAGTCCTGACACGTTTCGTGCCAGACGGCACTTAATCATTGTGCTGGTTTTAAACTATGTGAATTAAAGATTTTTTCTTTTATCTAAGGATTTACATTTGTACGTCTATAATAAAGGTATTAACACCTAAACGTGATTCACAGAATACTCTGTATGTATATGAGTATTCTATATATATACAGAGTATTCTGTGAATCACGCAAGCAAAAATAACAAATACACCATATATACACTGGTAAAAGGACTGTTCCATTATATGAGTTCTTTATTTGAAGAGTTTATTTAAATCCGAAGAACATTTGCACTGTTAAAGCTGAAAAGTCAAGATATAACAGACGAATGATTGGTGCATATGGATACAGACAGCACATGTGTGAAATGTGAAAGTACAACAACTGTTGCAATTTGTCATACAAAGATACACAGTGTATTTTTCGAATTACACAAGCGTGAAACAAGTATATAATCTGTATTGACGTATACAAGGACTATTACATTTTATGAGTTACATTGTTTAAATACTTTGGAAGATCTTCACCACTAAGGCTGAGAGACATTATTTTTTTCTGTTTTTTCTATTTTTGGTGCAGGTGGTGCCAGTTATCACCCCCTTGGGACGCCTGCGGGGTGTAGAATTTTGTATTCTGTATATTTATTTTCTGTTATATGATGTGAATAGATGAAGTGTGAATATATACTTTTTGCTATCTGATGTAGTGTGAATATTTTTCCCAGCTCAATCGAGCGGATTTGCATGGTGGTTGGGGTTGGTGTGAATGAGAATAAATTTACATTTTTGAACCTTTTCAGATGATGAATTTTGCTTTTTTCTGGAGAATAAAAATTAAAAAATATATTTATGATATCTAAGACTCGCTTGCTGGGATTTATTAAATTGATATTTATTAGAGTAAGGGACCAGACTCTATCCCGTGCATGAGCACATTATATGCTAGGTTGTTTTTGTTTTATAAAAGGTAGTGCTGTCACAATATTATTACTGATTAGTTAAATATTATTAACCCCTAATCTGCCGTCCCTAACATCGCTGACACCTACCTACATTTATTAACCCCTAATCTGCCGCACCAACGTCGCTGCAACTATAATAAACATATTAACCCCTAAATCTAAGTCTAACCCTAACCCTAACACCCCCTAACTTAAATATAATTAAAATAAATCTAAATAAATATAACTATCATTAACTAAATAATTCCTATTTAAAACTAAATACTTACCTATAAAATAAACCCTAAGCTAGCTACAATATAACTAATAGTTACACTGTAGCTAGTTTAGAGTTTATTTTTATTTTACAGACAAGTTTGTATTTATTTTAACTAGGTAGAATAGTTACTAAATAGTTATTAACTATTTAATAAACTACCTAGTTAAAATAAATACAAAGTAACCAGCTCTTTTACCTGTAAAAAAAAATTACAAATACCCCCAACATTAAAACTCACCACCCACACAACCAACCCTACTCTAAAACCCACCCAATACCCCCTTAAAAAAACTAACACTAACCCCTTGAAGATCACCTTACCAGGAGAAGTCTTCACCCAACCGGGCCAAAGTCCTCAACGAAGCCGGGAGAAGTCTTCATCCAAGCCGGGCGAAGTGGTCCTCCAGGCGGGAAGAAGTCTTCATCCAGACAGCATATTCTATCTTCATCCATCCAGCACGGAGCGGGTCCATCTTCAAGACATCCGGCGCGGAGCATCCTCTTCCATCGAAGTCTTTTTACTAAATGACGGTTCCTTTAAGTGACATCATCCAAGATGGCGTCCCTTCAATTCCAATTGGCTGATAGAATTTTATCAGCCAATCGGAATTAAGGTAGAAAAAATCATATTGGCTGAGTCCAATAATCAGTTACAGTTATATATTTTATAATCATTTACTGTTAGATATTTTTTATTCATTTACAGTTAGATATTTTATATTCATTTATAGTTAAACATTTTTTATTCATTTAAAGTTATATATTTTTGTAACATTATGTTCCTTTAAGGGGCGGTTGTTGCTCTTCCCTCTCTCCCTATATAAGTTCCCTCCTACTTCAATACTATCCTTGGTATTGAAGTTCTAACTTCACAACCCTGAGCTGTATCCAAGTTTTGCTCCTTAGAACTGTACCTCTACAGCACCTTCCTTATTCTCTAAGATTTCACTTCACTTGCTTGTGCCTCCATAAACTTTACCTGGTCTCACGCTCAACATTCACCTTGTTCCTTTTGGAAGAATTGTTCCGGCTTCACCTCGCTGTTCCTCTGACGTCATCAATGTCTTCTCCGCATCCTGTCAGCGCTGACACCCGCTCCAGCAGATCCACTTGCTTCTAAAGCCGTACAATCTCTCCTCTCCCAGGAACCTGTGAAGGAAATAATAAAGGTACAAATTTGAACTTTACTTTCCTATCATTTATATATATATATATCTTTGCTAGCAATTCTTAAAGCTAAACTGCAGTATTAAGCAGGATAACTTATTTCTTCATGTATAACTTAATTCTATACATGCATCCACGATTGTCAGACCCTATCTGTCTCCTGTTACTGTTCCTTTAAATTCTCCTGACTGCCTATAAAACCCCATAGGTATTCCAACACATTGCTGGATTATTTTCTGGACTCTGACGTTTCATTGTCCTATTGAGCCAATCCGGTTCTCACCTTACAGGAAGTCTCTCCACTGCGTGTTCACGCTATCTCTTCCAAAGCATTTGCTCCCACACTCTCTCGCTGATCGACTGCAACTGCATACACGTCATCAGCTACGGCCGCATCTCTTACCGCTCCCTGTCTACCAAGGTTCCGTGGTAAACACAGCAGCACATTATCATGCTGGCATCTGACTAACAACTTGGATATCTACAGCAGGTATAATGAACTGTAGAAGATTCACATGCATATAAAATCTGTTTCATCTCGTTATACTAAACTTCGCAATTAACACATTTGTTCAAACTCTGATTTCCACCATACTCCCACGCCTAAGCTTATTGATCCAGTCTGCAGTAACTGTGTATCACTTTCGCATCTGGCATATATTAAAGTCAGATAGGTTGACTAAAACATTCAGTAGTTTGTTGTTAACTAATCTGACACATCTAAACTTTTACTAGTAATATTATTTGTTAAAACAACTGAACTCTATGATATAAATTGCATATATAAAACCTCACAATTATTACGCTGCACAAGTGAATTAACAAAACGTTAGTATTCATAAGTCGTATGAGATAATAATCCAGCCTAATAGAAAATAAAGAGGTTATAGCTGTTATGGATTTGACTGATATAGCAAACCAAGTATCTGCTCTTACACAGCAAATGGATAATGTCACCCAATCAATTAGGGAATTGCAAAGTGAAACCCAATTGTTAAAAGACTGTGTCAGAGAAATGTATGCAGCAAAAAACACGCAACCAGAACCCCAGGTATCAATGCCTGATAAGTTCAGTGGTAACAGGGTCTGTTTACTCTTATTTGAACTCAAACCCAAAACCTATAATACAGATCGCCTTAAAGTTTTAACCATTATTTCCTATTTAAGGGGAGAGCCCCGCATTTGGGCTGACAGTCTTTTTGAAAATCAAAATACTATATTAGATCCTTTGCAAGAATTTCAAAAGGCATTCTCTTCTTTATATGATGATCCTTTCAAGCAGGAATCTGCTGAGACATCACTTAGGGCCTTAAAACAAGGCAGACATCCTGTCGAAGATTATATTTCACAATTTAAAATATATGCCATCGAGTCCAAATGGAATGAGGCATCACTAAGACACCAATTTAGAATTGGGCTCAGTGAAGATATTAAGGATGAGTTGTCCCGCACTGGGGTACCAGAGAGATTGGAGGATTTGTGCAATCTCTGTACCACTATAGACAGACTTCTGCATGAACGCAAACAAGAGAGGTCTAGCACCTCATCTTCCTATAAGAAGTTCAATCCCATTTCCTCAAATTCTAAGGAGTGTGAAACACCAATGGAGATTGTTTTTTTGAGTGGTCCACTCTCTACTGAAGAGAAAAGTAGAAGGCGCGCGTTAAGATTGTGCATGTACTGTGCATCCCCAGAGCATGATTTGAACGCTTGTCCTCTTCTAAAAAAGACAAAAGCTGGTAAGACAATTTTTAATTCTCTTAGCCTCTCTATAAATAAACATTATCATTCCCATATAACATTGCCACTTACTTTACAGTGGGATCTTCATCACATAGAAGTTGAGGCACTAATCGATACCGGAGCATCATCAAGTTACATAGATTTACAATTTGTTAAATTGAATAAAATCCCCTTCCTAGCAAAACAGTCTTTTGTCTCAATTAATTTAGTTGATGGGTCTTCTCTCTCTACGGGTCCTATAACTCATGAGACTACACCCCTATTACTCTGCATTAATTCTGGTCACAGGGAATTAATAAGCTTTGACATAATTCCAAGTCCATTATATCCAATCATCCTTGGGTTATCATGGTTACAGTTACACAAACCTAATTTTGACTGGCAACACTCGACAGTAAAGTTAACATCGACATATTATACACAGACTTGTTATCCCCTTGACAACATATTACTCACATAGTAACATAGTAGATAACATAGTAGATAAGGTTGAAAAAAGACTGAAGTCCATCGAGTTCAACCTATACAAATCTAAAATACTTACAAAAAGCTCCAGTTAAGCTTAAATAACCCCATTAAAATGTGACCCATTTAATACTAGCAATCATATCCATGAATTTTGTTTATATACAGAAATTTATCCAGACTATTTTTAAATGTATCTATGGTATTGGCATTCACTACCTCCTTTGGTAATGAGTTCCACAATTTTATTGCTCTTACAGTGAAAAAACGTTTCCGTTGCAGGAGATTAAATCTCCTTTCCTCCAACCTTAAATTATGACCTCTTGTCAGAACCAATTTTCTTGGAATAAAAAGAGCTTCTGCCATCTCTGTATATGGGCCTTGAATATATTTATATAAAGTAATCATGTCACCTCTCAAGCGCCTTTTTTCTAAAGAGAACAGACCCAGTTTGGCTAGCCTCTCCTCATAGGTTAATTTTTCCAATCCCCTTATTAGCTTTGTGGCCCTTCTCTGAACTTTTTCTAGTTCTGCAATATCTTTTTTAGCAATCGGTCCCCAGAACTGCACTCCAAACTCAAGGTGAGGTCTTACCAGGGCTTTATATAATGACAGAATTATGCTTTCCTCCCTTGAATCAATGCCTCTTTTAATACATGCTAGTATCTTATTAGCCTTTGAAGCCGCTGCCCTGCATTGTGCACTCATCTTTAGCTTGTTATCTATTACTACTCCCAAATCCCTTTCCTCCTGTGTTTGGCTAAGTCTTGTCCCATTTAAAAAATACATAGCCTGCTTATTTTTACTTCCAAAATATAGAACCTTACATTTTTCCGTATTAAATCTCATTTTCCATTCACTTGCCCATAGTTCTAATTTTAGCAAATCCCTTTGCAAAGAGAGTTCATCCTGCTCTGACCTAATGACCTTACTTAACTTAGTATCATCTGCAAAAATAGAGATGTCGCTATTTAATCCTTGCTCCAAGTCATTTATAAAAATATTAAAAAGAACAGGGCCCAGTACTGATCCCTGGGGGACGCCACTGATTACCTTTGTCCAATCTGAGTATGATCCATTTACTGCTACTCGTTGCTCCCTATCTTTTATCCAGTTATTTATCCATGAGCTAACATTTTCAGCTATTCCCAGTCCCTTAATTTTGTGCATTAATCTCTCATGTGGCACTGTATCAAATGCCTTTGCAAAATCTAAGTATATCACATCAACTGATTCCCCTTTATCTATATTTTTACTTACTTCCTCGTAGAATCTAATTAGATTAGTTTGACATGATCTATTTCTCCTAAAGCCATGCTGATTAGAACTCATAATCTTGTTTACACGAATATGCTCATCAATATAATCCCTTATAATCCCTTCAAATATCTTCCCCACTATTGATGTCAGACTAACTGGTCTATAGCTTCCTGGATCATCCCTGCTTCCCTTTTTGAAGAGTGGCACCACATCAGCTTTACGCCAATCCTGGGGTACCATGCCTGAGGATAATGAGTCTTGAAAAATTAAGAGTAAAGGTTTGTCTATAACAGTGCTAAGTTCACTTAACACCCTTGGGTGTATTCCATCTGGGCCTGGAGTTTTATTTACCTTAATATTTTTTAGTTTTTTCCTGATATCCTCTAAACAAAACCCAGTTAGTGGTATGGACTGGCATGTTCTATTCTGTTCCAAAGTATCATTCAATGGTTCCTCTCTTGTGTATACTGAAGAAAAAAACTGGTTTAGTACCTCAGCCTTTTCCCTGTCATTATTTATCATGCTACCCTCCACACATTTTAATGTACCTATATTATCCTTATTAGATTTTTTGCTATTTATGTACTTAAAGAACCTTTTAGGGTTAGACTTAGAATCCTTGGCAATTAATTTTTCATTTTCAATTTTGGCTAATTTGATTGCTTTTTTGCATGCTTTGTTACATTCCTTATAAATATTGTATGCTGAGTCTGTACTATTTTCTTTTAATATTTTAAATGCCCTACGTTTTTTCCTAATTTCTTTTAACACATTTTTATTTAGCCATAACGGCTTATTTTTTTTATTTTTATTTTTATAACCATATGGTATGTATTGATATGTATATTTATTTAACAAATTTTTAAATATTATCCATTTATCCTCTGTATTTTTATTAGAAAATACATTGTCCCAATTTATATTATTTAATGATTTCCTTAAATCGTTGAATTTTGCTTTCTTGAAATTAAAAGTCTTAGTTAAGCCTTTAAAACACTGCATATGAAAAGAGATTTCAAATGTGACCATGTTATGATCACTGTTACCCAAATGTTCTTTAACTTCTATGTTTGATATTATATCTGTATTGTTTGATAGCACTAAATCCAATATAGCTTTACTCCTAGTTGGCTCCTCTATTAATTATGACAAGAAGTTATCCCTGAGAACATTTAAAAATCTATCCCCCTTAGCTGAATTACTAGTTTCATTGGCCCAGTTTATATCAGGGTAGTTAAAATCTCCCATAATTACAGCACTGTTATTAGCAGCCTTACCTATTTGGATAAGTAGTTGAGTTTCCTCTGGGTCACTAATGTTGGGAGGCTTGTAGCATGTTCCTAGTAATATTTTTTTAGGATTTTTCCCCCCACTCTTTATTTCAACCCACAGGGTCTCTACATTGTCACTTGTATCATAAATATCTTCCCTTATTGTAGGTTTACCTACTGAATATGAAGACTTTCAGGATGTGTTTAATAAAACTGAGGCACAGGTTCTTCCGCCACACAGGTCGTATGATTGCCCCATAGACCTTCTTCCTGGTGCAACAATTCCTGGAGTACACATATATCCTTTATCAAAACCTGAATTAGATCATTTAAAGATATATCTACAAGAGAATCTAGCAAAAGTTTTTATAAGACCATCCACCTCCCCAGCCGGGGCTGGAATTTTCTTCGTTAAAAATAAAGATCAGACTCTCAGGCCCATAATAGACTATAGAGAGCTAAACAAAACGGATACCCACTCCCCCTTATACCTGAACTTATAGAGAGGTTACGCACTGCCAAGATCTTTACAAAATTGGATCTCAGGGATGCTTATAATCTCATACGAATGAGGGCTGGAGATGAATGGTTGACAGCATTTAGAACCCGGTATGGCCTTTACGAATATACTGTCATGCCATTTGGTCTTTGTAACGCTCCAGCAACATTCCAATGTTAATGACATTTTTCATGACATATTAGACAATTTTGTAGTCGTATATCTAGATGATATACTCATTTTCTCCGACACTGAACAACAACAGCACGTTTACGAGAACATAAATTGTATGCTAAATTAGAAAAATGTGAGTTCCATAGTACCAGGGTCTCATTTCTGGGATTTGTCATTTCTAACACTGGGATCATGATGGATGATTCAAAGATCCATGCTATAACTCAATGGCCAACTCCGAAATCCAAGAAACAGGTGCAAAGGTTTAAGCCCCCATATTACAGTTCCCAGACTCCAATGTACAGTTTAAAGTTGAAGTTGACGCTTCGGATTATGCTCTGGGGGCAATCTTGTCGCAAAAAAACCCCCTCACAGATAAGATGCATCCAGTTGCTTACCTGTCCAGGGTTCTGGCACCAGCTGAATGGAATTACCCCGTTGGGGAAAAAGAATTACTGGCAGTTAAGTCTGCTTTTGAGCAGTGGAGACACCTTCTAGAAGGTGCCACATACCCTATTGTAGTAATAACGGATCATAAAAACCTACAGTATTTACAACAAGATAGAACTCCTTCTGCCAGACAACTACGCTGGAACCTGTACTTCTCACAATTTGACTTTATTATTACCTATCGACCAGGTAGTCGTAATGGCAAAGCCGATGCCCTATCCAGAAGGGACTCCAGACCACTTTCCGAGGAAGCCCCATCTACTGTCATTCCGATATCCAAAATCATTGGTTTACTTATAACCTCACATCCGGAATTCCAAACCTTCCAAATTAGAGATTCTTCTAAACCGCTTCACCTTCTACATACAAAACGAAATGGTTTATACTATTATGGTAACTTACTCTATATACCACCTGATTGTAGGTCTGAACTCCTCCACTCTTGTCATAACTCTCCAATGTCTGGTCATTTAGGTCTTAGGAAAACACTGGACTTGCTTCGCCGACATTATTGGTGGCCAGCAATGACCACTTCAGTTCAGAATTTCATCACACAGTGTACAACTTGTGCAACATCAAAACCAACTCATTGTTTCCCGATGGGGTTGCTTCAATCTTACCCAGTTCCTGAAACTCCATGGTCACATATTGCAATGGATTATACAGTCGATCTTCCAAGCTCAAACTGCTACACTTCAATACTTGTCGTAGTAGATCTCTTAACAAAAATGGCACATTTTGTTCCAGCAGTTGGATTACCCACTGCTCAAGAGACCAGTGATATGTTCATTAAGGAAGTAGTTCGATTACATGGTCTCCCCACGGTGATATTGACGGATAGGGGTTCTCAATTTACATCTCGTTTTTGGAAAACTCTCTGCCAAACTCTGCAAATCACTCAAAAGCTCACTACATCCTATCACCCTCAGACTAACGGGCAAGCAGAACGAACCAACTAATGGTTAGAGCAGTATCTACGCTGTTTCTGTTCTAACCAACAAGACACATGGGCAAGGCATCTAGCTTTGGCAGAATTTGCCTACAATAATACCACCAACTCCTCCACCTCTTTAAGTCCATTCTACATCAACTACGGCTTGCATCCGAGAATATCTTACCTACCCTACGTACCTTCCTCTAATCCAAAAGTGAATGACACTGTAAATGATATCTCCCAAACCTTCACGATTGCTCAACATAATATTCAATCTGCTCAGGCTTCACATAAAAAGTTTTACGATTTACGTCATACGCCCCAACCGAAGTACCAAATTGGTCAACAGGTATGGCTTTCGACTAGGAATCTACGTTTGCATACTCCCTCGAAGAAATTGAGTAAACTTTTCATTGGTCCCTTCCCTATAGTGGACATTAAAAATCCTACAACTGTTACTCTTCAACTCCCTGATGTCTATAAAATCCATCCCACTTTTCACGTTTCCCTGGTGAAACCGTGTCTTGTGGGCAACTTAGCCCCCAACTCAGTCTCACACAATGTCACACAGGATCAGGAATATGAGGTGCACTCTATTGTTGACTCCAGACGTAGGAGGGGAGTTCTCGAATATCTCATTCATTGGAAAGACTTTGATCATTCCGAAGACTCCTGGGAACCAGCTACATCTGTATCAGCTCCTAGGTGTGTTTCCCTGTTTCATCATAGAAATCCCAATCGGCCTGCTCCATGAACCCTCATAGTGCGTTCCTTTTTGGGGGGCTATGTCAGATCTTATCTGTCTCCTGTTACTGTTCCTTTAAATTCTCCTGACTGCCTATAAAACCCCATAGGTATTCCAACACATTGCTGGATTATTTTCTGGACTCTGACGTTTCATTGTCCTATTGAGCCAATCCGGTTCTCACCTTACAGGAAGTCTCTCCACTGCGTGTTCACGCTATCTCTTCCAAAGCATTTGCTCCCACACTCGCTCGCTGATCGACAGCAACTGCATACACGTCATCAGCTACGGCAGCATCTCTTACCGCTCCCTGTCTACCAAGGTTCCGTGGTAAACACAGCAGCACATTATCACGCTGGCATCTGACTAACAACTTGGATATCTACAGCAGGTCGTATATAATGAACTGTAGAAGATTCACATGCATATAAAATCTGTTTCATCTCGTTATACTAAACTTCGCAATTAACACATTTGTTCAAACTCTGATTTCCACCATACTCCCACGCCTAAGCTAATTGATCCAGTCTCCAGTAACTGTGTATCACTTTCGTATCTGGCATATATTAAAGTCAGATAGGTTAACTAAAACATTCAGTAGTTTGTTGTTAACTAATCTGACACATCTAAACTTTTACTAGTAATATTATGTGTTAAAACAACTGAACTCTATGATATAAATTGCATATATAAAACCTCACAATTATTACGCTGCACAAGTGAATTAACAAAACGTTAGTATTCATAAGTCGTATGAGAACGATCTAATAGCACAATACATGAGTAAGCTCTCCTATAAAGTAAATCTAAATACCCATATGTGTAATTGGTGTGTTTTTAAGTATAAGGCTCACAAATTATCACTAGTGGGACAACACCCAAGATTCATAAACGCAAAGATAAACTCTTTAACTAAAAGACTTTGCTACTCATATGTGATTGATTACTAAACTTGATAGGACATTTTAACCAATTACTCCTGTTCAGGATTTTGTTGCAGAGTTATTTCAATTTTATACTCATTTACAATTAGATATTTTATACTCATTTACAGTTAGATATTTTATAATCATTTACAGTTAGATATTTTATAATTATTTACAGTTAGATATTTTTTCTTTTCTTCTTTATTGAGGATCAAAGAATAAACTTACAGGAATGTTGTTATGGATAGCAGAAATACATAAGCAATGTGTTCCATAACAATGGAATGACATATAAGCAAGTAGCTATCTGAGTAGAAATTAAAGAAGAACACAATAATATGTCCAACAATCTAGATAATACCTGTAAAATAGATAAAAAACACATATCCATATGAATCCTCGTTTTTCCACCTCCATCAGAAAAGTAAGGCTCCTCTAGGACCTCCATCTCAACTACTTATAGGACATTTCAGGAGGGTAATATAGATATAAAGTCCTTTTTAGGACTTCTAAGAGCTATTAAACATATTAAACATTCCCACGACTTATATATTATATAAAATATAAGTGAACAGTTAACCCCTAAGTTCAATAAACATATCATGTGAATATATGATCCCCATAGGGAAAACAATGGCCTCTTTTGGACCTGATCATTTAACTACTAGAAATAAGGGGACTGGACAGGGGATTTGCGGTAGAAATATAATGTATAGGGCCACACTTGGACCCTTATGACTATAAATGGTAATAATAGCATCTGAAGAAAGGAAGGGGACTGTAAATGAATATATAGTATAACATGACTATAATATTGGTTTAGGAGTAGATTCAAGGGGTATAATTCCCATAGTTTACCAAGTAAACAGATTACGGGGGGGGGGGGCAGAACTAATAAAAGCCCTATCAAATATGACCAACTTAATTAAAACCAAGTTAAGTTATGGCAAAATAATGCTGAAATATCGGTACAATATAGTGAAACAGGGTGGATTTAGGGAAAGAGAACTCGGATTGCTCACTATCTTTTCTCAAATCTTAATAAGGGAAGTGGCTAACCCACTAGATGATGTTAACATGTGAGAGATCAACTATCCAGAAAAAATGTCATGAAATAAGTACATAAAAACATAGTATAGTTTTATATTATCATAGTAACTATATAGCTAACTTCACCTAATTGGAAAAGAGAGGACTGAGATACAGTTTAAAAATAGTGAACTATATGTAGCTACTGTAGATATTGAGACAAAATCTAAGAATATGAGGTTGAAAAATACAAGTAAGCATGGGTAGGCCCTCCCGGCAGCAGACAGCCCACCCCCCTCTATGCAGGATAAAAGTACAACCCATAAGTATAATATGACGACAATGGGTATTTTGGGTATATACAATCTACATATCTATATAAACATCAACAATCCTCTAATATCTAAAACATTGTATCCGCCGTTCATTGCACACATTTAACTAGGCATAAAAAAAGGAAAAAAAACATAACTTGGTGAGGTATTAGCTATAAGGTCTGACGCCAACTACCATATACTGAGTTGTACTAAAAATTTAGGCCTACTAGGAAAGAATTCGCAACTAAAATAGAACCGAAGCATCAAGCTTGTATTCTACCCTAGGAATATTTCTATTAATCTATCAGTTGAGGAACCATTTTGCAGACTAGAAAACTATTATAACGTACAAATATAATTCCAACCTTTAAAACCTATGATGTAGTAGTGAAACATTGCATAAAACTGTGAATTTAGAACTGTGCAGAACACATAGCAGTAAACTTGCCACTTAAAAAAATAACAAGGAAGGCACAGTCCTAGAGTACATTATAGAAAAGTCTCGGTGTCCACACTTGCTTCTCTCAATATGGGTACAGAGGCTATCTCCAAATTAGCTGATGCCTCTTCTGAGGCCGCAATGAACAGATTGCTCATGTTGCATAAGTCTCAGCAAAGACCACCAGCCTTCAAGAATAACCAAGTTCTGAGGGACCCAGCACATTTGTAACTCACAAACTCCACGTTCATCCAGCCTTACATTATCACCACTAGGCAGTCCGTGCTTCTCAGAGGAGCTCCGATAGATTAGCTGATAGGAGTCTTGCACGGTCCCCTCGCCCATGTCCACTCTGTAGTACACAGCAGCGTACTTGTCGATGTCACTTCTCTTAGGCTTACGTGCAACACATCCCGTAGCAAGCCATGCGTTTCAGCAGCGGTTTTCAGATCTTTTCCAACATCCAGCCTATTGGTCTGTCTGACCACCCTTATGTCGCATTGCGATAAAGTGAATGTCGGCCGTGGTAGTAAAGATGGCGGCTGCCGAGCCTCTGCTATACCGTCTGCCCCATCACACTTCCTTTCACAATCAGTTAGGATAGCTGGAGAGGTAGATTGAACACCAAGAAAATTGAAAGCGCCAATCACTGCATCCAAGAGAGCTTTGCTGTGGTAATTTATCAGATCAAGTATCTGACAGGAAACTATTACGGCCATGCTGTCTCACGGTCACTATAGGCCAGTGAAAGCTGGAGATCGCAAGTCACAAAAAGTAGAGCCTTGGACACTTCAATGTTCCCCAAAAGCAATAGAAAGATACTTCTCCTTATGCACTACCAGAACAGGGTCAAAGTTGGAAAAATAAGTAATAAAACCTTTAAAATTATGGTATAGATCAAGAGCTCTAGCAATCTGCATCCTATCTCAGTGGTAGTTGGCTCCGCCCCCACAGTTAGATATTTTAAAATCATTTACAGTTAGATAGTTTATACTCATTTACAATTAAATATTTTATACTCATTTACAGTTATATATTTTAGAATAATTTACAGTTATACATAATGCAACGCTAAAAATGAGCTTTGTTAAGTTAAATACGCCTAGATTTAGAGTTCTGTGTTAGCCGTCAAAACCAGCGTTAGAGGCTCCAAACACTGGTTTTGGGCTACCACTGGTATTTAGAGTCGTGTAGGTAAGGGTCTAACGCTCACTTTCCAGCCGCGACTTTTCCATACCGCAGATCCCCTTACGCCAATTGCGTATCCTATCTTTTCAATGGGATCTTTCTAACGCCGGTATTTAGAGTCTTGGCTGAAGTGAGCGTTAGAAATCTAACGACAAAACTCCAGCCGCAGAGAAAAGCCAGGAGTTAAGAGCTTTCTGGGCTAACGCCGGTTCATAAAGCTCTTAACTACTGTGCTCTAAAGTACACTAACACCCATAAACTACCTATGTACCCCTAAACCGAGGTCCCCCCACATCGCCGCCACACTATTAAAAATTTTTAACCCCTAATCTGCCGACCGCACACCGCTGCAACCTACATTATCCCTATGTACCCCTAATCTGCTGCCCTTAACACCGCCAACCCCTATATTATATTTATTAACCCCTAATCTGCCGCCCCTGCTATCGCTGACCCCTGCATATTATTATTAACCCCTAATCTGCCGCTCCGTACACCGCTGCAACCTACGTTATCCCTATGTACCCCTAATCTGCTACCCCTAACACCGCCGACCCCTATATTATACTTATTAACCTCTAATCTGCCCCCCACAACGTCGCCGCCACCTACCTACAATAATTAACCCCTAATCTTCCTCACCGCTACTATAATAAAGTTATTAACCCCTAATCCGCCTCACTCCCGCCTCAATAACCCTATAATAAATAGTATTAACCCCTAATCTGCCCTCCCTAACATCACCGACACCTAACTTCAAGTATTAACCTCTAATCTGCCGACCGGACCTCGCCGCTACTCTATTAAATTTATTAACCCCTAAAGCTAAGTCTAACCCTAACACTAACACCCCCCTAAGTTAAATATAATTTTTATCTAACGAAATAAATTAACTCTTATTAAATAAATTAATCCTATTTAAAGCTAAATACTTACCTGTAAAATAAGCCCTAATATAGCTACAATATAACAAATAATTATATTGTAGCTATTTTAGGATTAATATTTATTTTACAGGCAACTTTGTAATTATTTTAACCAGGTACAATAGCTATTAAATAGTTAATAACTATTTAATAGCTACCTAGTTAAAATAATTACAAAATTACCTGTAAAATAAATCCTAACCTAAGTTACAATTAAACCTAACACTACACTATCAATAAATTAATTACATAAATACCTACAAATAAATACAATTAAATAAACTAACTAAAGTACAAAAAATAAAAAGAACTAAGTTACAAAAAATTTAAAAATAATTTACAAACATTAGAAAAATATTATAACAATTTTAAGCTAATTACACCTACTCTAAGCCCCCTAATAAAATAAAAAAGCTCCCCAAAATAAAAAAATGCCCTACCCTATTCTAAAATTAAAATAGAAAAGCTCTTTTACCTTACCAGCCCTTAAAAGGGCCTTTTGCGGGGCATGCCCCAAAGAAAACAGCTCTTTTGCCTGTAAAAAAAAAAAACATACAATACCCCCCCCCAACATTACAACCCACCACCCACATACCCCTAATCTAACCCAAACCCCCCTTAAATAAACACTAAGCCCCTGAAGATCATCCTACCTTATCTTCACCACGCCGGGTATCACCATTCACCGATCCGTCCAGGCTCCGAAGTCTTCATCCAAGCCCAAGCGGGGGCTGAAGATTTCCATGATCCGGCTGAAGTCTTGGCCCAAGCGGAGGCTGAAGATGTCCATGATCCGGCTGAAGTCTTGATCCAAGCGGGAGCTGAAGAGGTCCATGATCCGGCTGAAGTCTACTATCAAGCGGCATCTTCAATCTTCTTTCTTCCGGATCCATCTTCATCCCACCGACGCGGAACATCCTTCTTCACCGACGACTTCCCGACGAATGACGGTTCCTTTAAGGGACGTCATCCAAGATCCAATCAGCCAATCGGATTGAACTTAAATCTGATTGGCTGATTCCATCAGCCAATCAGAATTTTCCTACCTTAATTCCGATTGGCTGATAGAATCCGGAAGAAAGAAGATTGAAGATGCCGCTTGATAGAAGACTTCAGCCGGATCATGGACCTCTTCAGCTCCCGCTTGGATCAAGACTTCAGCCGGATCATGGACCTCTTCAGCTCCCACTTGGATCTAGACTTCAGCCGGATCATGGACATCTTCAGCCCCCACTTGGGCTTGGATGAAGACTTCGGAGCCTGGACGGATCGGTGAATGGTGATACCCGGAGTGGTGAAGATAAGGTAGGATGATCTTAAGGGGCTTAGTGTTAGGTTTATTTAAGGGGGTTTAGGTTAGATTAGGGGTATGTGGGTGGTGGGTTGTAATGTTGGGGGGGGTATTGTATGTTTTTTTTTACAGGCAAAAGAGCTGTTTTCTTTGGAGCATGCCCCGCAAAAGGCCCTTTTAAGGGATGGTAAGGTAAAAGAGCTTTTCTATTTTAATTTTAGAATAGGGTAGGGCATTTTTTTATTTTGGGGGGCTTTGTTATTTTATTAGGGGGCTTAGAGTAGGTGTAATTAGCTTAAAATTGTTGTAATATTTTTCTTATGTTTGTAAATTATTTTTTTATTTTTGTAACTTAGTTCTTTTTTTATTTTTTGTACTTTAGTTAGTTTATTTAATTGTATTTATTTGTAGGTATTTTATGTAATTAATTTATTGATAGTGTAGTGTTAGGTTTAATTGTAACTTAGGTTAGGATTTATTTTACAGGTAATTTTGTAATTATTTTAACTAGGTGGCTATTAAATAGTTATTAACTATTTAATAGCTATTGTACCTGGTTAAAATAATTACAAAGTTGCCTGTAAAATAAATATTAATCCTAAAATAGCTACAATATAATTATTATTTATATTGTAGCTATATTAGGGCTTATTTTACAGGTAAGTATTTAGCTTTAAATAGGATTAATTTATTTAATGAGTTAATTTATTTCGTTAGATAAAAATTATATTTAATTTAGGGGGGTGTTAGTGTTAGGGTTAGACTTAGCTTTAGGGGTTAATAAATTTAATAGAGTAACGGCGAGGTCCGGTCGGCAGATTAGGGGTTAATACTATTTATTTTAGGGTTATTGAGGCGGGAGTGAGGCGGATTAGGGGTTAATAACTTTATTATAGTAGCGGTGAGGTCCGGTCGGCAGATTAGGGGTTAATTATTGTAGGTAGCTGGCGGCGACCTTGTGGGGGGCAGATTAGGGGTTAATAAATATAATATAGGGGTCGGCGGTGTTAGGGGCAGCAGATTAGGGGTACATAGGTATAATGCAGGTTGCGGCGGTGTACGGAGCGGCAGATTAGGGGTTAAAAAAAATATGCAGGTGTCAGCGATAGCGGGGGCAGCAGATTAGGCGTTAATAAGTGTAAGGTTAGGAGTGTTTAGACTCGGGGTTCATGTTAGGGTGTTAGGTGCAGACTTAGGAAGTGTTTCCCCATAGGAAACAATTGGGCTGCGTTAGGAGCTGAACGCTGCTTTTTTGCAGGTGTTAGGTTTTTTTTCAGCTCAAACTGCCCCATTGTTTCCTATGGGGGAATCGTGCACGAGCCCGTTTTTTAAGCTGGCCGCGTCCGTAAGCACCGCTGGTATTGAGAGTTGCAGTGGCGGTAAATTATGCTCTACGCTCCCTTTTTGGAGCCTAACGCAGCCCTTCTGTGAACTCTAAATACCAGCGGTATTTAAAAGGTGCGGGGGAAAAAAAGCCAGCGTTAGCTACGCGGGTCGTTACCGACAAAACTCTAAATCTAGCCGATAGTTTTTTCGGATCCGTTTGTTATTTTGGATCCATTCTTTATTCATATTAATTATTCTATTCTAAAGTTTAGAATAGAATAATGCATATGAATAAAGAATGGATCCGAAAAAGCAAAAGGACCTGAAAAAATATTTAACTTAACATAACTAATATGCCGCCGATTGCAAAATTATTTAAAACCGCCATCATCACCCACATCGCCAACACTAAATAAAGTTATTAACCCATAAACCGCTGTCCACCCACATCGCCAACACTAACTAAACCTATTAACCACTAAACCAACGCCCCCCCCCACAGTAATATTGACTACTGGCTGCCTCAAAGAAAAGTACTAAAGATGTGCCACCTCGGCCGCAGGCAGCACAGCGACAGTAGATAATTAATATTTATATCGACCTACCTTAGGAAGACATAGGCACAATGAGTTTATATAAGTTATTGTGGTCTAAAAATTGCTGCTCTGTGTAATTATGGCTTTGATTGTGCTACAGCCCTTACAAGATACAACTGTGGTGTTTGAATATAATCTACCACTTCTGGCCTCAGCATTAAAACTCTACTCTCATGTACTAGATATGACACTTGTAGTGATAAAGCATGTGGTTAACATCATAGTTGTTTTATGATATCTTATTAGTGGACCTTATAAACCAAATTCTAGCCCAACCAAGTTACCATGTAAACAATTAGACAAAAGTACCTTACAGGGAGGTGTTGAACAAAAAGTAGAGAAAAACAGTGAGCAGACATATTGTATATACACATATAGGAACCTAATCATGAAACATAAGCATATAAGAACTGCAGTAATTAAGGAGTTTTACATAAACATGTAATTCAGTGGTTGTGAGCTATAAATAATCTTTAACAATCAATGGGATCTCAGACATAATGTCCTCATATGGATAGTTGTTTACTAAACAACCTGCCTCTCAATGAAGTTGGAATATCACTACATGTTAACACATGTTGCTGTTATCTCCTCCTTGGGGATCAAATGTATTGACCAGGACTCGGCAAAAAAGCAGCTTAACAGTCTTATATGCATCATGGTAAGTTAGCCCTGGATCTCAGCCCTGGTGTTAAGTCCTCGTGGTAAGGCTGCCACTTGAGGTCCCAACATTCCAGATTTGGGCCCGGAAGTCATAAAATCTGCAACTTTTGGTAAAGTTGAGATCAGTGATGAATAGCTTGTTCAAAGCTGAGATGTATGTCATCGGATGTTGCAGATCAAGCTCGATAGCCGGGGGATTAGGGAGCAACAAATATTGCGACCTATCATGGCCACTGCCCAGACACGCCCCCCCAGTTATATATTTTGATTCTGAACTCATTTACAGTTAGATATTTTATACTCATTTACAGTTAGATATTTTATAATCATTTACAGTTAGATATTTTATACTAATTTACAATTAGATATTTTATACTCATTTACAGTTGTATATTTTAGAATAAATTAGTTATATACTTTATACTCATTTATAATTAGATATTTTATACTCCTTTACAGTTATACATTTTATCCTCATTTACAATTAGATATTTTATACTCATTTACAGTTATATATTTTAGAATAAATTAGTTATATATGGTATACTCATTTATAATTAGATATTTTATACTCCTTTACAGTTATACATTTTATCCTCACTTACAATTAGATATTTTATATTCATTTACAGTTTTATATTTTATAATCATTTACAGTTAGATATTTTAGAATAGACATGTGCAACGTTAAAAATTAGTTAGTTATTTCGGATCCATTCTTTATTCATTATTCGATTCTAAAGTTTAGAATAGAATAATGCATATGAATAAAGAATGAATCCGAAAAAACGAAAGGACCCGAAAAAAGATTTAACTAAACATAACTAATATGACACCGATTGCAGTGACCATATCGCCGACACTAAATAAAGCTATTAACCCCTAAACCGCCGTCCCCCCACATCGCCAACACTAACTAAACCTATTAACCCCAACACCGACGCCCCCCCATAGCCGACATTAACTAAACCTATTAACCCCGAAAAAGGCTGTTCCTCGACATTGCCGACACTAACTAAACATGTTACCCAAAATGTCAAGAGAGAAGGTATTGCTGTGTAGGGACGCAGAGAACTACAGAAAAGCTTGTATCTGGAATTGCAGGTGAAAACAGGAAAACAAATGAGCCGTAAGGTCAATGTCATGAGTTAATCTTACACAGTGTTTATATCCGTTTTAGCCTGTTCAGGATATCTATAGGACTGAGAGGGGATACATAAAGATATCCTGGACTAGGCACTAGCGTAAAGGATTAAGTAACAAACAGGTACCTGATACAGACTGAGTGAGGCATGCAGATTACGACCAGTGACATGAGCTGGAAATTCATTTTACCAGTAAAGACTTTTCAGACACGCAGCTTTACGGGTGAGATGCGATCAGCTGATCGAGATCCGGAGTGTCTGAAAGTATTTGAGGATGTCTGCAGACAGTTGGAGAGTGAAGTGAGGAAATCTCCGAAATAAAGCACAGTTAGAACAAACAGTGGAAAGCTGATAAGAGGTTAGGGATTTCAAATTCAGTTAGATCCATCTGCGTCTAAGTCCGCGGCAGCCCACAGGGGTATTGATAGGGAAGCAGAGATCGTAGCTGAGACGAAGTCAGTAGCGGCTAAGTAGATTCTGGAAAACAATGCTTCTTGTCGACAGCATCAAAAAGAGCTCAGCATTAAGAGCCAAACAGCTAGGAATACCAAACGTAGAGGTAAGGAAGGGGTGGGAATTTATACAGCAGGTAATCAATAATGAATCCACCTTTCCTTAAAGATACAGAATCATGACAGTACTTTTCCACATGCTCAGTAGGAGCTGAAGCCTCAGAAAGTGTGCATATATCTGTATCATGTGACAGCCGTCAGCCAATCACAAAATGCATATACATAAATATTGTGCACTTTTGCACATGCTAAGTAGGAGCGGAGGCCTCAGAAAGCGTGCATATAACTGTATCATGTGATAGCCGTCAGCCAATCACAAAATGCATATATGTATATATTGTGCACTTTTGCACATGCTCAGTAGGAGCTGAGGCCTCAGAAAGTGTGCATATAACTGTATCATGTGATAGCCGTCAGCCAATCACAAAATGCATATACATATATACTGTGCACTTTTTCACATGCTAAGTAGGAGCGGAGGCCTCAGAAAGTGTGCATATAACTGTATCATGTGATAGCCGTCAGCCAATCACAAAATGCATATACGTATATACTGTGCACTTTTGCACATACTCAGTAGGAGCTGAAGTCTCAGAAAGCGTGCATATAGCTGTATCATGTGACAGCCGTCAACCAATCACAAAATGCATATACGTATATACTGTGCACTTTTGCACATGCTCAGTAGGAGCTGAGGCCTCAGAAATTCTGCATATAACTGTATCATGTGACAGCCGTCAGACAATCACAAAATGCATATATGTATATACTGTGCACTTTTGCACATGCTCAGTAGGACCAGAGGCCTCAGAAAGTCTGCATATAACTGTATCATGTGACAGCCGTCAGACAATCACAAAATGCATATAAAATAATGTGAACGTTTTGATAATGGAAGATTATTGGAAGTTTTTTTATAATTGCTGCTTTATGTGAATCATGAAAGTTAAATTGTTACCTACAGTAATAGACTATTTGCTGGAAGAACAGAGTTGACCTTTTAGATCAAGAGACAGGAAATGACTGTTTGTGCTCATACTGCAGTCACCATCAGAGGGCAGAAGTTCTGTTGTCACATGAAAGAAAGGAAACCCTGCAAGACAGAAAAGGCTATTCATAATAATAATGACCACAAGTGACCGCCGGCCTCAGCTCATTGTGCACTTGATATCAGGACACTTCAACTGATAAAAATCACAGGAATTAAAATAAATGGGGAACTGGGTGACGTTTGGTGAAGCTAATTTATGGGGTTTTCCTGTTTGAATAGGAGGAGCACTGAGCACATTGTCACAATGGGTTAAAGGGACAGTCTACACCAGAATTTTTATTGTTTTAAAAGATAGATAATCCCTTTATTACCCATTCCCCAGTTTTGCATAACCAACATAGTTATAATAATATACTTTTAACCTCTGTGATTATCTTGTAATTATCTGCAAATTGCCCTTTATTTCAGTTCTTTTGACAGACTTACAGTTTAGCCAATCAGTGCCTGCTCCCAGATAACTTCACGTGCACGAGCAAAGTGTTATCTATATGAAATACGTGAACTAACACCCTCTAGTGGTGAAAAACTGTTAAAATGCATTCTGAAAAGAGGTGGCCTTCAAGGTCTAAGAAATTAGCATATGAACCTCCTAGGTTAAGCTTTCAACTAAAAATACCAAGAGAACAAAGCAAAATTGGTGATAAAAGTAAATTGGAAAATTGTTTAAAATTACATGCTCTGTCTGAATCATGAAAGTTTATTTTGGCCTAGACTGTCCTTTTAAGTTATTTCTCTCAGGAATCCCAATTTTATTTATTTTTTACAGTTATATATTTTATACTCATTTACAATTATATATGTTATCCTTATTTACAATTATATATTTTATAATCATTTACAGTTATATATGTTATACTCATTTACAGTTATATATTTTATACTCATTTACAATTAGATATTTTATACTCATTTAAAGTTGTATATTTTATTTTCATTTACAGTTAGATATTTTATATTTATTTACAGTTAGATATTTTATACTTATTTACAGTTAGATATTTTATACTCATTTAAAGTTACATATTTTATTTTCATTTACAGTTAGATATTTTATATTTATTTACAGTTAGATATTTTATACTCATTTACAATTAGATATTTTATAATCATTTAAAGTTATACTCATTTACAGTTAGATATTTTATACTCATTTACAGTTAGATAGTTTATAATCATTTACAGTTATACTCATTTACAGTTAGATATTTTATAATCATTTACAGTTAGATATTTCATACTCATTTACAGTTAGAAATGTTATACTCATTTACCATTAGATATTTTATACTCATTTACAGTTAGATATTTTATAATCATTTACAGTTATACTCATTTACAGTTATATATTTTATATGCATTTAGTTATATATTTTATACTTATTTACAGTTAGATATTTTATAATCATTTACAGTTATATATTGTATACTCATTTACAGTTATATATTTTATATTCATTTACAGTTATATATTTTATAATCATTTAAAGTTATACTCATTTACAGTTAGATTTTTTATATTCATTTACAGTTATATATTTTATACTTATTTACAATTAGATATTTTAAACTCATTTACAATTATATATTTTATACTCATTTACAGTTATTTATTTTATATTCATTTACAGTAAGATATTTTATACTCATTTACAGTTAGATATTTTATATTCATTTACAGTTAGATATTGTATACTCATTTACAATTAGATATTTTATAATCATTTACAGTTATACTCATTTACAGTTAGATATTTTATACTAATTTACAGTTATATATTTAATACTCATTTACAGTTAGATATTTTATAATCATTTACAGTTAGATATTTTATACTAATTTACAATTAGATATTTTATACTCATTTACAGTTATATATTTAATACTCATTTACAGTTAGATATTTTATAATCATTTACAGTTAGATATTTTATACTAATTTACAATTAGATATTTTATACTCATTTACAGTTGTATATTTTAGAATAAATTAGTTATATACTTTATACTCATTTATAATTAGATATTTTATACTCCTTTACAGTTATACATTTTATCCTCATTTACAATTAGATATTTTATACTCATTTACAGTTATATATTTTAGAATAAATTAGTTATATATGGTATGCTCATTTATAATTAGATATTTTATACTCCTTTACAGTTATACATTTTATCCTCACTTACAATTAGATATTTTATATTCATTTACAGTTTTATATTTTATAATCATTTACAGTTAGATATTTTAGAATAGACATGTGCAACGTTAAAAATTAGTTAGTTATTTCGGATCCATTCTTTATTCATTATTCGATTCTAAAGTTTAGAATAGAATAATGCATATGAATAAAGAATGAATCCGAAAAAACGAAAGGACCCGAAAAAAGATTTAACTAAACATAACTAATATGACACCGATTGCAGTGACCATATCGCCGACACTAAATAAAGCTATTAACCCCTAAACCGCCGTCCCCCCACATCGCCAACACTAACTAAACCTATTAACCCCAACACCGACGCCCCCCCATAGCCGACATTAACTAAACCTATTAACCCCGAAAAAGGCTGTTTACAGTTATATATTTTAGACTCATTTAAAATTAGATATTGTGTACTCATTTACAGTTAGATATTTTATAATAATTTACAGTTAGATATTTTAGAGTAGACATGTGCAACGCTAAAAATTAGTGAAGTTAAATCGTTTTTTCGGATCTGTTCGTTATTTTTGGATCCATTCTTTAGTCATATTCATAATTCTATTCTAAAGTTTAGAATAGAATAATACATATGAATAAAAAATTGATCCGAAAAAACGAAAGGACCCGAAAAAACGATTTAACTAAACATGACTAATATGCCACCGATTGCAAAATTATTTAAAACTGCTGCTGTCACTCACATCGCCAACACTAACTAAAGCTATTAACCCCTAAACGGCGCCCCCCCCCCACATAGCTGACACTAACTAAACCTATTAACCCCTAAAACGCTGTTCCTCGACATCGTCGACACTAACTAAACCTATTAACCTCTAAACTGCAGTTCCCCGACATCGCTGACACTAACTAGAACACTAAATAAACCTATTAACCCCTAAACCGCCGTTCCCAAACTTCGCCAACACTAACTAAACCTAATAATTCCTAAATCGCAGTTCCCTGATATTGTCGACACTAACTAAACCTATTAACCCCTAAACCGTAGTTCCCCGACATCACAGACACTAACTAAACCTATAAACCTCTAAACCGCCGTACACCCACATCACCAACACTAAATAAAACACTAAATAAACCTATTAACCCCTAAACCACCGCCCCCACTAACTAAACCTATGAACCCCTAAACTGCCGCCCCCCACATCGCAACCACCTAAATTAAACTATATTGACCCCTAAACCTAACTTCCCCTAACTTTAACATAATTAAAATAGACCTATATTAAAGTTATAATTATTAACTAACTACCTATTTAAAAATAAATACAAACTTGCATGTGAAATAAAAATAAAACCTAAGCTAGCTACAATATAACTATTTACTAACTAGTTAAAATAAATACAAACTTACCTGTGAAATAAAAATAAAACCTAAGCTTACACTAATCAAGCCTATCATTACTAAAAATAACAAACAAAATTATCCAAAACAATAAAAAAAAAAATCCTATTCTAATACCCCGTTTAAAAAAACAAACAAAACCCCCCCCCCAAAAAAAAAAAAGAATCCCTTTTAAGGGGAATGCCCATACAAATGCCCTTTGCAGCCAATAGAATGCAAGTTCAATCTGATTGGATCAGCCAATCGGATTGAACTTGAATCTGATTGGCTGATTGAATCAGCCAATCAGATTTTTCCTACCTTAATTCCGATTGGCTGATAGAATCCTATCAGCCAATCGGAATTCGAGGGACGCCATCTTGGATGACGTCATTTAAAGAAACCTTCATTCGGCGAGTAGGCGTCGGTTGAAGAGGATGGATCCGCGTTGGCTGGGAAGAAGATGGCTCCGCTCCGCATGGATGAAGATAGAAGATGCCGCTTGGATGAAGATGTCTGCCGGTCCGGATGTCCTCTTCTGCCCGGATAGGATGAAGACTTCTGCCGGTCTGGATGTCCTCTTCTGCCCAATCGGATGAAGACTTCGGCTCGGCTGGGTGAAGACGACTCAAGGTAGGGAGATCTTCAGGGGGTAGTGTTAGGTTTATTTAAGGGGGGTTTGGGTGGGTTAGAGTAGGGGTATGTGGGTGGTGGGTTTTAATGTTGGGGGGTTGTATTTTTTTTTACAGGCAAAAGAGCTGATTACTTTGGGGCATGCCCCGCAAAAAAGCCCTTTTAAGGGCTGGTAAAAGAGCTGATTACTTTGTAATGTAGAATAGGGTAGGGACTTTTATTATTTTGGGAGATTTTTATTTTATTAGGGGGCTTAGATTAGGTGTAATTAGTTTAAAATTCTTGTAATATTTTTTTATTTTCTGTAATTTAGTGGGGGTTTTTTGTAATTTAGTTTAGTTTATTTAATTGTATTTAATTGTAGGTATTGGTAGCTAATTTATTTAATTAATTTAATGATAGTGTTGTGTTAGGTTTAATTGTAACTTAGGTTAGGATTTATTTTACAGGTAATTTTGTAATTATTTTAACTAGGTAGCTATTAAATAGTTAATAACATGGCTATATCTATTTATACTATTTATGTATGAGAGGCATAACTAAGTGCTTGAGCTTAAGTACACAGCAACATAATTCTTTCAAGCCACTCAGGAATTTAAGTTATATGGGATGATGTATGTTTGGCTTTTAATTTTACGCCTTTAGTATTACTTCCCTACACTTTAAGCAGCTCACTTTACATGTATAGAAGGATTTCAATAATCCTGCTAGTTTGTAAATTTACATGATCAACCATATTGAGATATCCCACTGCAGGTTTAAATCCCCATTATAGAGTATATGTCTTCGGCAGTTTCAATATCATATTGTCTATAGCATAACCTTTCTTTCTGCTATGATTGAATATTAAATACGTTGTATAAGTCTGTTACAAAAGTGCAGTAATTAAGACCAATGTTTCAGTTCCCTCCATATAAAATGTTTAGATTTGTTTTTGTTCTAACTCCTATGGATAATGAGACTCCTAAATAATCACGCTCTCTGTGTGGAAGTCTTTATTTGGATAAAAAGTCGGTCCTTGCTGAGCCCCTCTCCTCCCTTTCCCGCCGGTACTTGTTGCCTGCGGGTCATACCCATATCCCTTTTACCCACATCGCCTAGAGCTGGCACTTCCCCAGGAGAGGAGCTCTTGCAGTAGCCTCCTACCCTCTAGATATACGAATTCTCTCCTCTACACATAACCCTACCTGTAAATTTGCAAATGTGTAACTGTATAATAAGCCTTCTAATAGCCCTATTCACATTATTAATTTGGCATTCTGGATAGCTCCGCCCCCCACTCCCTTTTGTTCCCCTCCTTTTCTAAGATAAGCGGCTCTTGCCCGCTGAATTATTTTTTCCCTATTCTAGACCACCTTGGTCTGAGAACGCAGAAACAAATACTGCCCCACGCCTGCCTCAACCCTATTAGAATAAATGAACATATTAATTTTCTTCACGGTAAGACGTGGCCATATCTATTATATATAAAATATAAAACTGAGGTTCCATTATCTTATGTACAAACATATGTCCCGTTGTCAACATCCATGTTTACAAGGTTAACTCTAGAAATCTCATATGCCTCTTACCCGTTGTTAATGTTTACCTTTTCATAGGGGGGTTATGACTACGGGACATAGATGTAACTTACATGACTATTGTACACGTTTCCCTCCGAAGGCATATAGAATTTATTTCAAAACTCGCTATTTCTTTGGTTTAAGATTATGTTTATGTTATAAGGATGTATTTTCCAGAATTACGCTATTATTGTTACCGGATGAATATGTTGTGAAACTTTATTATAACCTCAATAAAAAATTTAATAAAAAAAAAAAAAAATAGTTAATAACTATTTAATAGCTATTGTACCTAGTTAAAATAAATACAAAGTTGCCTGTAAAATAAATATAAATCCTAAAATAGCTACAATATAATTATTCGTTATATTGTAGCTATGTTAGGGTTTATTTTATAGGTAAGTATTTATTTTAAATAGGAATAATTTAGTTAATTTTAGGAATATTATTTAGTTTAATATAAATTATATTTATGTTAAGGGGTGTTAGGGTTAGAGTTATGTTTAGGGGTTAATAACTTTATTATAGTAGCGGCGACGGTGCGGGCAGAAGATTAGGGGTTAATAATTGTAGGTAGGTGGCGGCGATGTTAGGGAGGGCAGATTAGGGGTTAATACAATTTATTATAGTGTTTGCGAGGCGGGAGTGCAGTGGTTTAGGGGTTAATACATTTATTATAGTGGCGGCGAGGTCCGGTCGGCAGATTAGGGGTTAATAAGTGTAGTTAGGTAGTGGCGACTTTGGGGGGGGGGCAGATTAAGGGTTAATAAATATAATATAGGGGTCGGCGATGTTAGGGGCAGCAGATTAGGGGTTCATAAGTATAACGTAGGTGGCGGCGATGTCCAGTCGGCAGATTAGGGGTTAAAAAAATTATTAGAGTGGCTGCGATGTGGGGGGCCTCGGTTTAGGGGTACATAGGTAGTTTATGGGTGTTAGTGTACTTTAGAGCACAGTAGTTAAGAGCTTTATATTCCGGCGTTAGCCCATAAAGCTCTTAACTACTGACTTTTTTTGGCGTTAGGAGTCTTGTCGGTAGAGGCTCTAAAGACTCCAAATACCAGCGTTAGGCAGATCCCATTGAAAAGATAGGATACGCAATTGGCGTAAGGGGATCTGCGGTAGCCTGGAATCGCGGTAGGGAAGTGAGCGTTAAACCCTTTCCTGGCTGACTCTAAATACCAGCGGGCGGCCAAAAGCAACGTTAGGACCCCTTTTGACGGCTAACGCCAAACTCTAAATCTAGGCGTTAGTTTTTTTATTTTTAGTAATGTTAGGTTTTTTTAGTTTAAGCTTAGGTTTTATTTTTATTTCACAGGTAAGTTTGTATTTATTTTAACTAGGTAGTTAGTTAATAATTGTAACTTTAACTTTAATTTAGGTCTATTTGAATAATGTTAAAGTTAGGGGGTGTTAAGTTTAGGGGTTAATATAGTTTAGGAGTTGCGATGTAAGGGGCGGCCGTTCAGGGGTTAATAGGTTTAGTTAGTGTTGGCGATGTCGGGGGCGGCGGTTTAGGGGTAATAGGTTTATTTCGTGTTTTAGTGTTGGCAATGTGGGTGTACGGCAGTTCAGGGGTTAATAGGTTTAGTTAGTGTCGGCAATGTCAGGGAACTGCGGTTTAGGGGTTAATAGGTTTAGTGTTGGCAATGTCGGGGAATTGCGGTTTAGGGTTTAATAGGTTTAGTTAGTGTCGGCAATGTCAGGGAACTGCGGTTTAAGGGTTAATAGGTTTAGTTAGTGTCGGCGATGTTAGGGAACAGCGGTTTTACAGGTTAATAGTTTTAGTTAGTGTTTGCGATGTTTGGGAACAGCGGTTTAGGGGTTAATAGGTTTATTTTGTGTTTTAGTTTGTGTCAGCGATGTCGGAGAACTGCGGTTTAGGGGTTAATAGGTTTAGTTAGTGTTGGCGATGTTTGTGAACGGTGGTTTAGTGGTTAATAGGTTTAGTTAGTGTTGGAAATGTTTGGGAACGGCGGTTTAAGCGTTAATAGGTTTAGTTAGTGTCTGCGATGTTGGGGAACTGTGGTTTAGGGGTTAATAGGTTTGGTTAGTGTCGGCGAACTGCGGTTTAGGGGTTAATAGCTTTAGTTAGTGTCGGCAATGTCGAGGAACGGTGGTTTTGGGGTTAATAGCTTTATTTAAACTTTCCTGTAGTACATCAGTCGGATCCCGCCAACATGGTCAGTCCAGCCCCGAAATACTAGGCAATTCTCCTCTGAACAAGGAAAACGGCAACCCCAGACGATCGTTTCGGCCTTCTCT
The DNA here is from genome assembly GCF_027579735.1 of Bombina bombina. NCBI lineage: Eukaryota > Metazoa > Chordata > Amphibia > Anura > Bombinatoridae > Bombina > Bombina bombina. The sequence goes on along the minus strand of NC_069506.1, from coordinate 279,209,348 downwards.
CTGCTCCTCTCTGTGTTGCATATGTAATATGTCCCTGGGGAGGTCTCCCTAAGGGTGATGGGGGAAACCAGACATGGACTCCTTGACCAATGTGCTTAGAGGGATATGGCTGCACCTCACTGACGAGGCCCAGTGAAGGCCGAAATGACTGTCTGGGGTTGCCGGTTTCCTTGTTCAGAGGAGAATTGCCTGGTATTTTGGGGCTCGACTGACCTTGTCGGCGGGATCAGACTGATATACTTCAGGAAAGTTTTCCTTTGTGAAAAATACAATTGGGCAGAAAGAAGTTGCTCCCAGGTGGCAACCGGGCCATAGAACAAGCTATTGAGCTGCTGTTCGTTCCTGGCAGACTGCTTCTCTTTCTGTTTTGAATAATTCTATTCCTGCAAACTTTAAGAAATCCTTGGTCTGCTGGAAAAAAAACACAAGGTATTATTTGTGTCGCAGAAAAAAGGTGAAACTTCTGTGTAAATGACACAAGCAGCTCCAGCAAAGGGTGTGAAATGGCTGATCACAGCAAGGGTTATTAAAAACAGTAAAATTGTATTACTTGTGGTAGTTTGTAGTTATATCAATAGATGGCGCCAGAGCAGCACTACACAAACCATTGTTTCTTCTACTATATCCTTGTATCAGACCTCTCAGCAGTGCAGGAAGTCTGTGAAGTGGTTCCCCCATAATCATCAGTGCAGAATAATACACGAACGCGTCTTGCGTGGGACCGGGGGCTAGGGTACACGCACTGGCTCATTGAACCCTGTCTTGTTTCTAGGGACGCTCTACCATAGCAGCTCAATCTTCCTGTTCTGCGCACCTCTGATTGGTTAGCGTGTGCACAATACTTCAGTAATTGGTTGTTGTGACGTCAATCAAGTGATAGGCAGTGATACGCAGGCTGGTACACGCAATGCATGCTGGAACGTGTAGTCTTGTCTTGTTGCCATCGTATAGGCACACTTCTCTTTTAAATAAATGAGAAGGGTCTAGCTGCAGACTGGAGCTCCACTCTAGACAGGAAACATGTGACCTCCACTCAAAGCTTTTTTTTTTTTTCTTTGCTTTTTTTTTTAAATCAACTTTAATGTAACAAACAACCTATAGACAATCATTCGGAAAACAAAACATTTTGCAGCTTTCTTGTTCTTAATGTTCATTCACAGTGGTTTATGCTGATTGTCATTTATAAGGTAACCACTGTGAATGAGCATTAAGTACAAGAAAGCTGCAAAATGTACAAGACTGAAGTTGTCTTCTTAATCAGTCAACGTCTTATTCTGCAACTGATTGCAATTTGTAAAATAAAGATATCTACAGTTATTTTTATTTTAAATAAAATAATACACTTTCCAAAAACCTAAACAAACTTACATTTTATTAAAAAAATCATCTTATATTGCAATAAACAAATGGCAAACATGGCACAATTTTGAGTAACTGATATTTTAAATGGGTTACAATCCTGTGGGCCACTCATTTATTTGTGGATATATACAGGGCTTGAGCCCCATCATACAACAGACATGTTAACAGCCTGGCCCAACGCTCTTTATGGCAAATAAAGCCTACCAAGAGATAATCTGCTAAGCCCCACCCTTCACCCACCTATGTGGGTAGCACCAAATCATAGTCAGTAGTTTTTTAGCGATCTTTTTCTATCTCTGTGGACATCTTACAATGGGCCTCTGACAGTGTTGGAATCTGCTTAATTTTGCCAACTTAGAGCCTCAACGATTATTGTCTTATTTTGAAATAGACAATTGTAGTGTGTTTAATCCAGATGCTCTAATATTTGTATTTTAATATTTGACAGTAAAAGTTGTTTTATTTTTTTGGCTCCCTTTCTGCGGATCTACCTATGTGTTTAAGTGTGTGCCAAATAGTGGTTTTATTTTTTCTTTTTCTTTGGGATTACACTGTATACCAACCACTAGGGCACCCCCTGCACTCCCCTAAGGAATATAAGTGTATGGGTTATAGATGGAACCATAATTTGATGAATAAAGCAGTTCTATACCTATCTCATTGATATACACTCCATATACTTTACCTTTTCTGAATAAGTAACTGGTATTTTAAAAGGATTAAAATCCTTTGGGCCATTAATTTCTGTGTGGATACATACACAGCGTGAAGCCCTACATAGGATAAACATGTTTTCAGCCTGGCCCAATGGTTTCTATGGCAAAAGAAAAACTATTTCCAACCTTGCCACTTCATTTGACCTTTTCTAAATAAATAACTGGTATTTAAAATGGCTTAAAATCCTTTGGGCCACTCTTTACTGTGTGGATAAATAGAAACATAGAATTTGACAGTAGATAAGAACCAAAAAGGCCCATCAAGTCTACCCATATACCAGTAGTGAGTCTCTTCATATGATAAATATGTTCTTAGCCTGGCCCAACGCTTTTTGTAGCAAACAAACTGGTGCCAACGTTGCCATCTCATATATTTTTAAATTCCTGAATAAGTAAAAAGTAATTTAAAAGGGTTAAAATCCTTTGGACCACTCACTTTTTTGTGGATATATACAGGGCGTGCACCTCTCCATAGAATAAACATGTTCTCACCCTGGCCCAACGTTTTTTGAAGCAAACAAACTGGTGACAACCTTGTCACCCCATATATTTTACCTTTCTCTAAAAAGGAATCAGATATTTTAAAAGGGTTAAAATCCTTTGGGCCCTCATTACTGTGTGGATATATATAAAGAGTGAGCCCCTTCATATACAAGGAGTGAGCCCCTTCATAGAATAAACATGTTTTTAGCCTGGCCCAAAGCTTTTTGTAGAAAACAAACTTGTGTCAACGTGGTCATACATACATTTACCTTTTCTGAATAAGTAACTGGTATTTTGAAAGGGTAAAATACTTTGGGCCACTCATTTCTGTTTGGATATATACAGAACGTGAGCCCCATCATAGGAGAGACATGTTCTCAGCCCGACCCAACGTATATATTCTCACAAAAATGAGTGGCCTACAGGATTTTAACCCTTTTAAAATACCACTTATTCAGAAAAGGTAAAATATATGAAGTGGCAAGGTTGTCACCAATTTGTTTGCCATAAAGAGCGTTGGGCCGGGCTGACAACATGTCTGTCCTATGAAGGGTTCATGCCTTGTATATTCCACACATAAATGAGTGGCCCAAAATATTTTAACCTTTTCAAATGACGAGTTACTTATTCAGAAAAGGTAAAATATATGAGATGGCAAGTTTGGCACAAGTTTGTTTGATAAATCATTGGGCCAGGCTAAAAACATGCTTATCCTATGAAGGGCTTCATGCCGTGTATGTATCCACACAAAAATTAGTGGCCCAAAGGATTTTAACCCTTTTAAAATACCTGTTACTTATTCAGAAAAGGTAAAATGTATGAAGTGGCAAGGATGGCACCAGATTGTTTGCCTTAAAAAGCATTGGGTCAGGCTGAAAATACGTCTATTCTATAAATGGTGTTAAAGCCCTGTATATATCTACACAGAAATGAGTGACCCAAATAATTTTAACCCTTTTAAAATACCAATTACTTATTCAGAAAAGGTAAAATATGTGAAGTGGCAAGGTTGGCACCAATTTGTTTGCAATAAAGGGCGCTGGGCCAGACTGATAACATGTCTATTCTATTATGGGTTCACGCCTTGTATATATCCTATATTATAAAAGGCCAAGTGTGTTTGTCCGAAGCTGTCATGCGCAGTAGAGACAAACACACTTGGCCTTGAGATAGGGAGCGCGAGGTACACAAACAGCTGTGAGGTCTGGGGAGCGCGAGGTAAGCTACTCAACAGCTGTGAGGTCTGCTGCGTGAGAAGCGTCCACGCGCTCCCCAGACCTCACAGCTGTTTGTGGCCGAGGGAGCGTTGCGATGGGGGCGTGGCCGGGCGTTGCGAGGGGCGTGGCCGGGCGGGTGTCGCCGCGATGGGGCGTGGCCGGGCGGGGTCCCGAGATGTGAAGACAGAGCCAGAGAGGGAGCAGGAGAGGGGGGGGGGGGGGAGAAGGGCCAAAGAGGGGGGGAGAGCCAAAGGGGGGGAGAGCCAAAGGGGGGGGAGAGCACAAGAGAAGGGGGGGGGAGAGCCAAAGAGAAGGGGGGGAGAGCCAAAGAAAAGGGGGGGGGAGAGCCAAAGAGAAGGGGGGGGGGAGAGCCAAAGAGAAGGGGGGGGGAGAGCCAAAGAGAAGGGGGGGAGAGCCAAAGAGAGGGGGGGAGAGCCAAAGAGAAGGGGGGGGAGAGCCAAAGAGAAGGGGGGGGAGAGCCAAAGAGAAGGGGGGAGAGCCAAAGAGAAGGGGGGGGGAGAGCCAAAGAGAAGGGGGGGGGGAGAGTCAAAGAGAAGGGGGGGGAGAGCCAAAGAGAAGGGGGGGAGAGCCAAAGAGAAGGGGGGGGAGCCAAAGAGAAGGGGGGGGGAGCCAAAGAGAAGGGGGGGGGAGAGCCAAAGAGAAGGGGGGGGGGAGAGCCAAAGAGAAGGGGGGGGAGCCAAAGAGAAGGGGGGGGAGAGCCAAAGAGAAGGGAGGGGAGAGCCAAAGAGAAGGGGGGGAGAGCCAAAGAGAAGGGGGGGGAGAGCCAAAGAGAAGGGGGGGAGCCAAAGAGAAGGGGGGGGAGAGCCAAAGAGAAGGGGGGGGGGAGAGCCAAAGAGAAGGGGGGGAGAGCCAAAGAGAAGGGGGGGGGGGGAGCCAAAGAGAAGGGGGGGGAGAGCCAAAGAGAAGGGGGGGAGAGCCAAAGAGAAGGGGGGGGAGAGCCAAAGAGAAGGGGGAGGGGGGGGGAGAGCCAAAGAGAAGGGGGGGAGAGCCAAAGAGGGGGGAGAGACAGAGCCAAAGAGGAAAAAGAGCCAAAAAGGAGAGAGAGCCAAAGAGGGGGGAGAGAGAGCCAAAGAGGGGGGGAGAGAGAGCCAAAGAGGGGGGGGGGAGAGCCAAAGAGGGGGGGGGAGAGCCAAAGAGCGGGGGGGGGAGAGAGACAAAGAGGGGGGGAGAGAGCCAAAGGGGGGGGGGGAGAGATAAAGGGGGGGGAGAGCCAAAGAGGGGGGAGAGAGAGAACCAAAGAGGAAAGAGAGCCAAAGAGGAGAGAAAAAGAGGAGAGAGAGACAAAGAGGGGGGAGAGAGAGCCAAAGAGGGGGGGCAGAGCCAAAGAGGGGGGGGCAGAGCCAAAGAGGGGGGGGGAGAGCCAAAGAGGGGGGGAGAGAGCCAAAGGGGGGGAGAGCCAAAGGCGGGGGAGAGAGCCAAAGGGGGGGGGAGCCAAAGGGGGGGGGGAGCCAAAGGGGGGGGGGAGAGCCAAAGGGGAGAGAGAGCCAAAGAGGAGAGAGAGCAAAAGAGGGGAGAGAGCCAAAGAGGGGGGGGGAGAGAGCCAAAGAGGGGGGGGGGAGAGCCAAAGAGGGGGGGGGAGAGCCAAAGAGGGGGGAGGAGAGCCAAAGAGGGGGGGGGGAGAGAGCCAAAGAGGCGGGAGAGAACAAAAGAGGGGGGAGAGAACAAAAGAGGGGGGAGAGAGAGCAAAAGAAAGGAGGGAGAGAGCCAAAGAGGGGAGAGAGAGAGCAAAAGAGGGGAGAGAGAGAGCAAAAGAGGGGAGAGAGAAAGCAAAGGAGAGGGGGGAGGGAAAGCAAAAGAGAGGGGGGAAGAGAGAGCAAAAGAGAGGGGGGAGAGTGCAAGTGGTGGAACCGCTGTACTGCAAAAAATGGCCCGTGTATACGGGCTTTAGTACTAGTACACACATAAATGAGTGGGGCAAATAATTTTATTCTTTTTTAAATACCAATTACTTATTTAGAAAAGGTAAAATATATAAAGTGGCAAGGTTGGCACCAATTTGTTTGCCATAAAGAGCGTTGGACAAGGCTGATAACGTCTGTCCCATGAAGAGGCTCACGCATTGTATATTCCACACATAAATGAGTGGCACAAAGGATTTTAACCCTTTTATAATATCAGTTACTTATTAGAAACAATCAAAATGATGCCCTGTTTGCCATCTGATTATTGCAATATAAGTTTTATATATATATATATATATATATATATATATATATATATATATATATATATATATATATATATATATATATATATATATATATATATAAAATGTAAGTTTGTTTAGGTTTTTGGAAAGTGTATTATTTTATTTAAAATAAAAATAATGCTAGATATCTTTATTTTGCAAATTGTAATCAGTTGCAGAATAAGAAGCTGGCTGAATAAGAAGACAACTTCAGATTTGTAAAATTCACAGTGGGTACCTTATAAATGACAGTCACAGTGGGTACCTTATAAATGACAGTCACAGTGGGTACCTTATAAATGACAGTCACAGTGGGTACCTTATAAATGACAATCAGCATAAACCACTGTGATTCTGTGAATGAACATTAAGAACAAGAAAACTGCAAAATGTTTAATTTTCAGAATGATTGTCTAATGTCTATTGTTTGTTACATTAAAGTTGATAAAAAAAAAAAAGAAAAAAGCTTTGAGTGGAGGTCACATGTTTCCTGTCTAGAGTGGAGCTCCAGTCCAGTCTGCAGTTAGACTACTCTGCCTCATTAGCTACTGCAAATAACTGGGTTAATAATACCCAGTTCTGATAGGGTTAATGTCCCATGGTGTAATTATTGCATGTGACTAGAGTAATAATACTCAGTTCTTATAGGGTTACTGCCCCCTGTGGTAATTACAGCACGTGACTAGAGTTAATATATAGCTCTGAAAGGGTTAATGCCCCTGGGGTAATTAAGCACGTGACTAGAGTAATAATACCCAATTCTGATAGGGTTAATACTTACAGCATGTGACTCTCCAGCACCAGTTACTGTCAGGTCTCATGTGTAATGGTTTGGGGTACAGCACTAGTTACTGTCAGGTCTCATGTGTACAGGTTTGGGGTACAGCGCTAGTTACTGTCAGGTCTCATGTGTAATGGTTTGGGGTACAGCACTAGTTACTGTCAGGTCTCATGTGTACAGGTTTGGGGTACAGCACTAGTTACTGTCAGGTCTCATGTGTACAGGTTTGGGGTACAGCGCTAGTTACTGTCAGGTCTCATGTGTAATGGTTTGGGGTACAGCACTAGTTACTGTCAGGTCTCATGTGTACAGGTTTGGGGTACAGCGCTAGTTACTGTCAGGTCTCATGTGTAATGGTTTGGGGTACAGCACTAGTTACTGTCAGGTCTCATGTGTACAGGTTTGGGGTACAGCGCTATTTACTGTCAGGTTTCCTGTGTACAGGTTTGGGGTACAGCGCTAGTTACTGTCAGGTTTCATGTGTACAGGTTTGGGGTACAGCGCTAGTTACTGTCAGGTTTCATGAGTACAGGTTTGGGGTACAGCACCAGTTACTGTCAGGTCTCGTGTACAGGTTTGGGGTACAACGCTAGTTACTGTCTGGTCTCGTGTACAGGTTTGGGGTACAGCGCTAGTTACTGTCAGGTTTCATGTGTACAGGTTTGGGGTACAGCGCTAGTTACTGTCAGGTCTCATGTGTACAGGTTTGGGGTACAGCGCTAGTTAGTGTCAGGTTTCATGTGTAATGGTTTGGGGTACAGCGCTAGTTACTGTCAGGTCTCATGTGTACAGGTTTGGGGTACAGCGCTAGTTACTGTCAGGTTTCATGTGTACAGGTTTTGGGGTACAGGGCTAGTTACTGTCAGGTCTCATGTGTACAGGTTTGGGGTACAGCGCTAGTTACTGTCAGGTTTCATGTGTACAGGTTTTGGGGTACAGGGCTAGTTACTGTCAGGTCTCATGTGTACAGGTTTGGGGTACAGCGCTAGTTACTGTCAGGTTTCATGTGTGCAGGTTTGGGGTACAGAGTTAGTTACTGTCAGGTCTCATGTGTACAGGTTTGGGGTACAGCGCCAGTTACTGTCAGGTCTCATGTGTAATGGTTTGGGGTACAGCGCTAGTTACTGTCAGGTCTCATGTGTACAGGTTTGGGGTACAGCGCTAGTTACTGTCAGGTTTCATGTGTAATGGTTTGGGGTACAGCGCTAGTTACTGTCAGGTCTCATGTGTAATGGTTTGGGGTACAGCGCTAGTTACTGTCAGGTCTCATGTGTACAGGTTTGGGGTACAGCGCCAGTTACTGTCAAGTCTCATGTGTAATGGTTTGGGGTACAGCGCTAGTTACTGTCAGGTCTCATGTGTACAGGTTTGGAGTACAGCACTAGTTACTGTCAGGTTTCATGTGTACAGGTTTGGGGTACAACGCTAGTTACTGTCAGGTCTCGTGTACAGGTTTGGGGTACAGCACTAGTTACTGTCAGGTTCATGTGTACAGGTTTGGAGTACAACACTAGTTACTGTCAGGTCTCATGTGTACAGGTTTGGGGTACAGTGTTAGTTACTGTCAGGTCTCATGTGTACAGGTTTGGGGTACAGTGTTAGTTACTGTCAGGTCTCGTGTACAGGTTTGGGGTACAGCGCCAGTTACTGTCAGGTCTCATGTGTACAGGTTTGGGGTACAGGGCTAGTTACTGTCAGGTCTCATGTGTACAGGTTTGGGGTACAGCGCTAGTTACTGTCAGGTCTCATGTGTACAGGTTTGGGGTACAACGCTAGTTACTGTCAGGTCTCATGTGTACAGGTTTAGGGTACAGCACTAGTTACTGTCAGGTTTCATGTGTACAGGTTTGGGGTACAACGCTAGTTACTGTCAGGTCTCGTGTACAGGTTTGGGGTACAGCGCTAGTTACTGTCAGGTCTCATGTGTACAGGTTTGGGGTACAGTGTTAGTTACTGTCAGGTCTCGTGTACAGGTTTGGGGTACAGCGCTAGTTACTGTCAGGTCTCATGTGTACAGGTTTGGGGTACAACGCTAGTTACTGTCAGGTCTCATGTGTACAGGTTTGGGGTACAGCACTAGTTACTGTCAGGTTTCATGTGTACAGGTTTGGGGTACAACGCTAGTTACTGTCAGGTCTCGTGTACAGGTTTGGGGTACAGCGCTAGTTACTGTCAGGTCTCATGTGTACAGGTTTGGAGTACAGGGCTAGTTACTGTCAGGTCTCATGTGTACAGGTTTGGGGTACAGGGCTAGTTACTGTCAGGTCTCGTGTACAGGTTTGGGGTACAGCGCTAGTTACTGTCAGGTCTCATGTGTACAGGTTTGGGGTACAGCGCTAGTTAGTGTCAGGTTTCATGTGTACAGGTTTGGGGTACAGTGTTAGTTACTGTCAGGTCTCATGTGTACAGTTTGGGGTACAGTGTTAGTTACTGTCAGGTCTCATGTGTACAGGTTTGGGGTACAACGCTAGTTACTGTCAGGTTTCCTGTGTACAGGTTTGGGGTACAACGCTAGTTACTGTCAGGTCTCATGTGTACAGATTTTGGGGTACAGCGCTAGTTACTGTCAGGTCTCATGTGTACAGGTTTGGGGTACAACGCTAGTTACTGTCAGGTCTCATGTGTACAGTTTGGGGTACAGTTTTAGTTACTGTCAGGTCTCATGTGTACAGGTTTGGGGTACAGTGTTAGTTACTATCAGGTCTCATGTGTACAGGTTTGGGGTACAGTGTTAGTTACTGTCAGGTCTCATGTGTACAGTTTGGGATACAGCGCTAGTTACTGTCAGGTCTTGTGTACAGGTTTTGGGGTACAGCGCTAGTTACTGTCAGGTCTCGTGTACAGGTTTTGGGGTACAGCACTAGTTACTGTCAGGTTTCATGTTTACAGGTTTTGGGGTACAGGACTAGTTACTGTAAGGTTTCATGTGTACAGGTTTGGGGTGCAGCGCTAGTTACTGTCAGGTTTCCTGTGTACAGGTTTTGGGGTACAGGACTAGTTACTGTAAGGTTTCATGTGTACAGGTTTGGGGTGCAGCGCTAGTTACTGTCAGGTTTCATGTGTACAGGTTTGGGGTACAGCACTAGTTACTGTCAGGTTTCCTGTGTACAGGTTTGGGGTACAGCGCTAGTTACTGTCGCGTCTCATGTGTACAAGTTTGGGGTACAGCGCTAGTTACTGTCAGGTCTCATGTGTACAGGTTTGGGGTACAGAGTTAGTTCTGTCAGGTCTCATGTGTACAAGTTTGGGTTACAGCGCTAGTTACTGTCAGGTCTCATGTGTACAGGTTTGGGGTACAGCGCTAGTTACTGTCAGGTCTTGTGTACAGGTTTGGGGTACAGCACTAGTTACTGTCAGGTCTCGTGTACAGGTTTTGGGGTACAGCACTAGTTACTGTCAGGTTTCATGTGTACAGATTTTGGGGTACAGTTTTAGTTACTGTCAGGTCTCATGTGTACAGGTTTGGGGTACAGTGTTAGTTACTATCAGGTCTCATGTGTACTGGTTTGGGGTACAGTGTTAGTTACTGTCAGGTCTCATGTGTACAGTTTGGGATACAGCGCTAGTTACTGTCAGGTCTTGTGTACAGGTTTTGGGGTACAGCGCTAGTTACTGTCAGGTCTTGTGTACAGGTTTAGGGTACGGCGCTAGTTACTGTCAGGTTTCCTGTGTACAGGTTTGGGGTACAGCACTAGTTACTGTCAGGTCTCGTGTAACTGTACAGGTTTGGGGTACAGCACTAGTTACTGTCAGGTCTCGTGTAACTGTACAGGTTTGGGGTACAGCGCTAGTTACTGTCAGGTCTCGTGTACAGGTTTTGGGGTACAGCGCTAGTTACTGTCTGGTCTCGTGTACAAGTTTGGGGTACGGCGCTAGTTACTGTCAGATCTCATGTGCACAGGTTTGGGGTACAGCGCTAGTTACTGTCAGGTTTCCTGTGTACAGGTTTGGGGTACAGCACTAGTTACTGTCAGGTTTCCTGTGTACAGGTTTGGGGTACAGCACTAGTTACTGTCAGGTCTCATGTGTACAGATTTTGGGGTACAGCGCTAGTTACTGTCAGGTCTCATGTGTACAGGTTTGGGGTACAGCGCTAGTTACTGTCAGGTCTCATGTGTACAGGTTTGGGGTAAAGTTCTAGTTACTGTGAGGTTTCATGTGTACAGGTTTGGGGTACAGCGCTAGTTACTGTCAGGTTTCCTGTTTACAGGTTTGGGGTACAGCACTAGTTACTGTGAGGTCTCATGTGTACAGATTTTGGGGTACAGCGCTAGTTATTGTCAGGTCTCATGTGTACAGGTTTGGGGTACAGTGCTAGTTACTGTCAGGTCTCATGTGTACAGATTTTGGGGTACAGTGCTAGTTACTGTCAGGTCTCATATGTACAGGTTTGGGGTACAGCGCTAGTTACTGTCAGGTCTCATATGTACAGGTTTGGGGTACAGCACTAGTTACTGTCAGGTTTCCTGTGTACAGGTTTGGGGTACAGCGCTAGTTACTGTCAGGTCTCGTGTACAGGTTTTGGGGTACAGCACTAGTTACTGTCAGGTTTCATGTTTACAGGTTTTGGGGTACAGGACTAGTTACTGTAAGGTTTCATGTGTACAGGTTTGGGGTGCAGCGCTAGTTACTGTCAGGTTTCATGTGTACAGGTTTGGGGTACAGCACTAGTTACTGTCAGGTTTCCTGTGTACAGGTTTGGGGTACAGCGCTAGTTACTGTCGCGTCTCATGTGTACAAGTTTGGGGTACAGCGCTAGTTACTGTCAGGTCTCATGTGTACAGGTTTGGGGTACAGAGTTAGTTCTGTCAGGTCTCATGTGTACAAGTTTGGGGTACAGCGCTAGTTACTGTCAGGTCTCATGTGTACAGGTTTGGGGTACAGCGCTAGTTACTGTCAGGTCTTGTGTACAGGTTTGGGGTACAGCACTAGTTACTGTCAGGTCTCGTGTACAGGTTTTGGGGTACAGCACTAGTTACTGTCAGGTTTCATGTGTACAGATTTTGGGGTACAGCGCTAGTTACTGTCAGGTTTCATGTGTACAGATTTGGGGTACGGCGCTAGTTACTGTCAGGTTCATGTGTACAGGTTTGGGGTACAACGCTAGTTACTGTCTGGTCTTGTGTACAGGTTTGGGGTACAGCGCTAGTTACTGTCAGGTTTCATGTGTACAGGTTTGGGGTACAGCACTAGTTACTGTCAGGTTCATGTGTACAGGTTTGGGGTACAACGCTAGTTACTGTCTGGTCTTGTGTACAGGTTTGGGGTACAACGCTAGTTACTGTCAAGTTTCCTGTGTACAGGTTTGGGGTACAACGCCAGTTACTGTCAGATCTCGTGTACAGGTTTGGGGTACAGCATTAGTTACTGTCTGGTCTCATGTGTACAGGTTTGGGGTGCAGTGCCAGATACTGTCAGGTTTCATATGTACAGGTTTGGGGTACAGCGCTAGTTACTGTCAGGTCTCATGTGTACAGGTTTGGGGTACAGCGCTAGTTACTGTCAGGTTTCCTGTGTACAGGTTTTGGGGTAAAGCGCTAGTTACTGTCAGGTCTCATGTGTACAGGTTTGGGGTACAGCGCTAGTTACTGTCAGGTTTCCTGTGTACAGGTTTTGGGGTAAAGCGCTAGTTACTGTCAGGTCTCATGTGTACAGCTTTGGGGTACAGCGGCAGTTACTGTCAGGTCTCATGTGTACAGCTTTGGGGTACAATGCTAGTTACTGTCAGGTTTCATGTGTACAGGTTTGGGGTACAGTGCTAGTTACTGTCAGGTCTCGTGTAACTGTACAGGTTTTGGGGTAAAGCGCTAGTTACTGTTTGGTTTCATGTGTACAGGTTTGGGGTACAGCGCTAGTTACTGTCAGGTCTCGTGTAACTGTACAGGTTTGGGGTACAGCGCTAGTTACTGTCAAGTTTCCTGTATACAGGTTTGGGGTACAGCGCTAGTTACTGTCAGGTCTCGTGTGTACAGGTTTGGGGTACAACGCTAGTTACTGTCTGGTCTCATGTGTACAGGTTTGGGGTACAGCGCTAGTTACTGTCAGGTCTCGTGTACAGGTTTGGGGTACAACGCTAGTTACTTTCTGGTCTCGTGTACAAGTTTGGGGTATGGCGCTAGTTACTGTCAGATCTCATGTGCACAGGTTTGGGGTGCAGCGCTAGTTACTGTCAGGTTTCCTGTGTACAGGTTTGGGGTACAGCGCTAGTTACTGTCAGGTTTCATGAGTACAGGTTTGGGGTACAGCGCTAGTTACTGTCAGGTCTCATGTGTACAGGTTTGGGGTACAGGGCTAGTTACTGTCAGGTCTCATGAGTACAGGTTTGGGGTACAGCACTAGATACTGTCAGATTTCATGAGTACAGGTTTGGGGTACAGCGCTAGTTACTGTCAGGTCTCATGTGTACAGGTTTGCGGTACAGGGCTAGTTACTGTCAAGTTTCATGAGTACAGGTTTGGGGTACAGCGCTAGTTACTGTCAGGTCTCATGTGTACAGGTTTGGGGTACAGGGCTAGTTACTGTCAGGTCTCATGTGTACAGGTTTGGGGTACAGGGCTAGTTACTGTCAGGTCTCATGAGTACAGGTTTGGGGTACAGCACTAGTTACTGTCAGGTTTCATGAGTACAGGTTTGGGGTACAGCGCTAGTTACTGTCAGGTCTCATGTGTACAGGTTTGGGGTACAGGGCTAGTTACTGTCAGGTCTCATGAGTACAGGTTTGGGGTACAGCACTAGATACTGTCAGATTTCATGAGTACAGGTTTGGGGTACAGCGCTAGTTACTGTCAGGTCTCATGTGTACAGGTTTGCGGTACAGGGCTAGTTACTGTCAAGTTTCATGAGTACAGGTTTGGGGTACAGCGCTAGTTACTGTCAGGTCTCATGTGTACAGGTTTGGGGTACAGGGCTAGTTACTGTCAGGTCTCATGTGTACAGGTTTGGGGTACAGGGCTAGTTACTGTCAGGTCTCATGAGTACAGGTTTGGGGTACAGCACTAGTTACTGTCAGGTTTCATGAGTACAGGTTTGGGGTACAGCGCTAGTTACTGTCAGGTCTCATGTGTACAGGTTTGGGGTACAGGGCTAGTTACTGTCAGGTTTCATGAGTACAGGTTTGGGGTACAGCGCTAGTTACTGTCAGGTTTCATGAGTACAGGTTTGGGGTACAGCGCTAGTTACTGTCAGGTCTCATGTGTACAGGTTTGGGGTACAGCACTAGTTACTGTCAGGTCTCATGTGTACAGGTTTGGGGTACAACACTAGTTACTGTCAGGTCTCATGTGTACAGGTTTGGGGTACGGAGTTAGTTACTGTCAGGTCTCATGTGTGCAGGTTTGGGGGCAACGCTAGTTACTGTCAGGTTCATGTGTACAGGTTTGGGGTACAGCGCTAGTTACTGTCAGGTTCATGTGTACAGGTTTGGGGTACGGCGCTAGTTACTGTCAGGTTCATGTGTGCAGGTTTGGGGGCAACGCTAGTTACTGTCAGGTTCATGTGTACAGGTTTGGGGTACAACGCTAGTTACTGTCAGGTTCATGTGTACAGGTTTGGGGTACAGCGCTAGTTACTGTCAGGTCTCGTGTACAGGTTTGGGGTACAGCGCTAGTTACTGTCAGGTCTCATGTGTACAGGTTTGGGGTACAGCGCTAGTTACTGTCAGGTCTCATGTGTACATGTTTGGGGTACAGTGCTAGTTACTATCAGGTTTCCTGTGTACAAGTTTGGGGTACAACGCTAGTTACTGTCTGGTCTCATGTGTACAGGTTTGGGGTACAGCGCTAGTTACTGTCAGGTTTCATGTGTACAGGTTTGGGGTACAACGCTAGTTACTGTCTGGTGTCATGTGTACAAATTTGGGGTACAGCGCTAGTTATTGTCAGTAACTTACGCTGTACCCCAAACCTGTACACATGAAACCTGACAGTAACTAGCGCCGTACCATAAACCTGTACACATGAGACCAGACAGTAACTAGTGTTGTACCCCAAACCTGTACACATGAGACCAGACAGTAACTAGTGTTGTACCCCAAATCTGTACACATGAAACCTGACAATAACTAGCGCTGTACCCCAAAATCTGTACACATGAAACCTGACAGTAACTAGCGCTGTACCCCAAACCTGTACACAGGAAACCTGACAGTAACTAGCACTGTACCCCAAACATGTACACATGAAACCTGACAGTAACTAGCGCTGTACCCCAAACCTGTACACATGAGACCTGACAGTAACTAGCGCTGTACCCCAAACCTGTACACATGAAACCTGACAGTAACTAGCGCTGTACCCCAAACCTGTACACATGAGACCTGACAGTAACTAGCGCTGTACCCCAAACCTGTACACATGAAACCTGACAGTAACTAGCGCTGTACCCCAAACCTGTACACATGAGACCTGACAGTAACTAGCGCTGTACCCCAAACATGTACACATGAGACCTGACAGTAACTAGTGCTGTACCCCAAACCTGTACACATGAAGCCTGACAGTAACTAGCGCTGTACCCCAAACCTGTACACATTAAACCTGACAGTAACTAGCGCTGTACCCCAAACATGTACACATGAGACATGACAGTAACTAGCGCTGTACCCCAAACCTGTACACATGAGACCTGACAGTAACTAGCGCTGTACCCCAAACCTGTACACATGAGACCTGACAGTAACTAGCGCTGTACCCCAAACCTGTACACATGAAACCAGACAGTAAATAGCGATGTACCCCAAACCTGTACACATGAAACCTGTCTGGTTTCATGTGTACAGGTTTGGGGTACAGCGCTAGTTACTGTCAGGTCTCGTGTAACTGTACAGGTTTGGGGTACAGCGCTAGTTACTGTCAGGTCTCATGTGTACAGGTTTGGGGTACAGCGCTAGTTACTGTCAGGTCTCATGTGTACAGGTTTGGGGTACAGCGTTAGTTACTGTCAGGTCTCATGTGTGCAGATTTTGGGGTACAGCGCTAGTTATTGTCAGGTCTCATGTGTACAGGTTTGGGGTACAGTGCTAGCTACTGTCAGGTCTCATGTGTACAGATTTTGGGGTACAGCGCTAGTTATTGTCAGGTCTCATGTGTACAGGTTTAGGGTACGGCGCTAGTTACTGTCAAGTTTCATGTGTACAGGTTTGGGGTACAGCGCTAGTTACTGTCAGGTTTCCTGTGTACAGGTTTGGGGTACAGCGTCAGTTACTGTCAGGTCTCATGTGTACAGGTTTGGGGTACAGCGCTAGTTACTGTCAGGTCTCATGTGTATAGGTTTGGGGTACAGCGCTAGTTACTGTCAGGTCTCATGTGTACAGGTTTGGGGTACAGCGCTAGTTACTGTCAGGTCTCATGTGTACAGGTTTGGGGTACAGCGCTAGTTACTGTCAGGTCTCATGTGTACAGGTTTGGGGTACAGCGTTAGTTACTGTCAGGTCTCATGTGTACAGATTTTGGGGTACAGCGCTAGTTATTGTCAGGTCTCATGTGTACAGGTTTGGGGTACAGTGCTAGCTACTGTCAGGTCTCATGTGTACAGATTTTGGGGTACAGCGCTAGTTATTGTCAGGTCTCATGTGTACAGGTTTAGGGTACGGCGCTAGTTACTGTCAGGTTTCATGTGTACAGGTTTGGGGTACAGCGCTAGTTACTGTCAGGTTTCCTGTGTACAGGTTTGGGGTACAGCGTTAGTTACTGCCAGGTCTCATGTGTACAGGTTTGGGGTGCAGCGCCAGTTACTGTCAGGTCTCATGTGTACAGGTTTGGGGTACAGCGCTAGTTACTGTCAGGTCTCATGTGTGCAGGTTTGGGGTACAGAGTTAGTTACTGTCAGGTCTCATGTGTACAGGTTTGGGGTACAGCGCCAGTTACTGTCAGGTCTCATGTGTACAGGTTTGGGGTACAGCGCTAGTTACTGTCAGGTCTCATGTGTACAGGTTTGGGGTACAGCGCTAGTTACTGTCAGGTCTCATGTGTACAGGTTTGGGGTACAACACTTGTTACTGTCAGGTCTCATGTGTACAGGTTTGGGGTACAGCGCTAGTTACTGTCAGGTCTCATGTGTACAGGTTTGCGGTACAGTGTTAGTTGCTGTCAGGTTTCCAGTGTACAGGTTTGCGGTACAGCGTTAGTTACTGTCAGGTCTCATGTGTGCAGGTTTGGGGTACAGCACTGGTTACTGTCAGGTCTCATGTGTACAGATTTTGGGGTACAGTGCTAGTTACTGTCAGGTCTCATATGTACAGGTTTGGGGTACAGCGCTAGTTACTGTCAGGTCTCATATGTACAGGTTTGGGGTATAGCACTAGTTACTGTCAAGTTTCCTGTGTACAGGTTTGGGGTACAGCGCTAGTTACTGTCAGGTCTCGTGTACAGGTTTTGGGGTACAGCACTAGTTACTGTCAGGTTTCATGTTTACAGGTTTTGGGGTACAGGACTAGTTACTGTAAGGTTTCATGTGTACAGGTTTGGGGTGCAGCGCTAGTTACTGTCAGGTTTCCTGTGTACAGGTTTTGGGGTACAGGACTAGTTACTGTAAGGTTTCATGTGTACAGGTTTGGGGTGCAGCGCTAGTTACTGTCATGTTTCATGTGTACAGGTTTGGGGTACAGCACTAGTTACTGTCAGGTTTCCTGTGTACAGGTTTGGGGTACAGCGCTAGTTACTGTCGCGTCTCATGTGTACAAGTTTGGGGTACAGCGCTAGTTACTGTCAGGTCTCATGTGTACAGGTTTGGGGTACAGAGTTAGTTCTGTCAGGTCTCATGTGTACAAGTTTGGGGTACAGCGCTAGTTACTGTCAGGTCTCATGTGTACAGGTTTGGGGTACAGCGCTAGTTACTGTCAGGTCTTGTGTACAGGTTTGGGGTACAGGGCTAGTTACTGTCAGGTCTCGTGTACAGGTTTTGGGGTACAGCACTAGTTACTGTCAGGTTTCATGTGTACAGATTTTGGGGTACAGCGCTAGTTACTGTCAGGTTTCATGTGTACAGATTTGGGGTACGGCGCTAGTTACTGTCAGGTTCATGTGTACAGGTTTGGGGTACAACGCTAGTTACTGTCTGGTCTCGTGTACAGGTTTGGGGTACAGCGCTAGTTACTGTCAGGTTTCATGTGTACAGGTTTGGGGTACAGCACTAGTTACTGTCAGGTTCATGTGTACAGGTTTGGGGTACAACGCTAGTTACTGTCTGGTCTTGTGTACAGGTTTGGGGTACAACGCTAGTTACTGTCAAGTTTCCTGTGTACGGGTTTGGGGTACAACGCCAGTTACTGTCAGGTCTCGTGTACAGGTTTGGGGTACAGCATTAGTTACTGTCTGGTCTCATGTGTACAGGTTTGGGGTGCAGTGCCAGATACTGTCAGGTTTCATATGTACAGGTTTGGGGTACAGCGCTAGTTACTGTCAGGTCTCATGTGTACAGGTTTGGGGTACAGCGCTAGTTACTGTCAGGTTTCCTGTGTACAGGTTTTGGGGTAAAGCGCTAGTTACTGTCAGGTCTCATGTGTACAGGTTTGGGGTACAGCGCTAGTTACTGTCAGGTTTCCTGTGTACAGGGTTGGGGGTAAAGCGCTAGTTACTGTCAGGTCTCATGTGTACAGCTTTGGGGTACAGCGGCAGTTACTGTCAGGTCTCATGTGTACAGGTTTGGGGTACAATGCTAGTTACTGTCAGGTTTCATGTGTACAGGTTTGGGGTACAGTGCTAGTTACTGTCAGGTCTCGTGTAACTGTACAGGTTTTGGGGTAAAGCGCTAGTTACTGTTTGGTTTCATGTGTACAGGTTTGGGGTACAGCGCTAGTTACTGTCAGGTCTCGTGTAACTGTACAGGTTTGGGGTACAGCGCTAGTTACTGTCAAGTTTCCTGTGTACAGGTTTGGGGTACAGCGCTAGTTACTGTCAGGTCTCGTGTGTACAGGTTTGGGGTACAACGCTAGTTACTGTCTGGTCTCATGTGTACAGGTTTGGGGTACAGCGCTAGTTACTGTCAGGTCTCGTGTACAGGTTTGGGGTACAACGCTAGTTACTTTCTGGTCTCGTGTACAAGTTTGGGGTACGGCGCTAGTTACTGTCAGATCTCATGTGCACAGGTTTGGGGTGCAGCGCTAGTTACTGTCAGGTTTCCTGTGTACAGGTTTGGGGTACAGCGCTAGTTACTGTCAGGTTTCATGAGTACAGGTTTGGGGTACAGCGCTAGTTACTGTCAGGTCTCATGTGTACAGGTTGGGGTACAGGGCTAGTTACTGTCAGGTCTCATGAGTACAGGTTTGGGGTACAGCACTAGATACTGTCAGATTTCATGAGTACAGGTTTGGGGTACAGCGCTAGTTACTGTCAGGTCTCATGTGTACAGGTTTGCGGTACAGGGCTAGTTACTGTCAAGTTTCATGAGTACAGGTTTGGGGTACAGCGCTAGTTACTGTCAGGTCTCATGTGTACAGGTTTGGGGTACAGGGCTAGTTACTGTCAGGTCTCATGTGTACAGGTTTGGGGTACAGGGCTAGTTACTGTCAGGTCTCATGAGTACAGGTTTGGGGTACAGCACTAGTTACTGTCAGGTTTCATGAGTACAGGTTTGGGGTACAGCGCTAGTTACTGTCAGGTCTCATGTGTACAGGTTTGGGGTACAGGGCTAGTTACTGTCAGGTTTCATGAGTACAGGTTTGGGGTACAGCGCTAGTTACTGTCAGGTTTCATGAGTACAGGTTTGGGGTACAGCGCTAGTTACTGTCAGGTCTCATGTGTACAGGTTTGGGGTACAGCACTAGTTACTGTCAGGTCTCATGTGTACAGGTTTGGGGTACAACACTAGTTACTGTCAGGTTCATGTGTACAGGTTTGGGGTACAGCGCTAGTTACTGTCAGGTTCATGTGTACAGGTTTGGGGTACGGCGCTAGTTACTGTCAGGTTCATGTGTGCAGGTTTGGGGGCAACGCTAGTTACTGTCAGGTTCATGTGTACAGGTTTGGGGTACAACGCTAGTTACTGTCAGGTTCATGTGTACAGGTTTGGGGTACAGCGCTAGTTACTGTCAGGTCTCGTGTACAGGTTTGGGGTACAGCGCTAGTTACTGTCAGGTCTCATGTGTACAGGTTTGGGGTACAACGCTAGTTATTGTCAGGTCTCATGTGTACAGGTTTGGGGTACAGTGCTAGTTACTGTCAGGTTTGGGGTACAGCGCTAGTTACTGTCAGGTCTCATGTGTACATGTTTGGGGTACAGTGCTAGTTACTATCAGGTTTCCTGTGTACAAGTTTGGGGTACAACGCTAGTTACTGTCTGGTCTCATGTGTACAGGTTTGGGGTACAGCGCTAGTTACTGTCAGGTTTCATGTGTACAGGTTTGGGGTACAACGCTAGTTACTGTCTGGTGTCATGTGTACAAATTTGGGGTACAGCGCTAGTTATTGTCAGTAACTTACGCTGTACCCCAAACCTGTACACATGAAACCTGACAGTAACTAGCGCCGTACCATAAACCTGTACACATGAGACCAGACAGTAACTAGTGTTGTACCCCAAACCTGTACACATGAGACCAGACAGTAACTAGTGTTGTACCCCAAATCTGTACACATGAAACCTGACAATAACTAGCGCTGTACCCCAAAATCTGTACACATGAAACCTGACAGTAACTAGCGCTGTACCCCAAACCTGTACACATGAGACCTGACAGTAACTAACACTGTACCCCAAACCTGTACACAGGAAACCTGACAGTAACTAGCACTGTACCCCAAACATGTACACATGAAACCTGACAGTAACTAGCGCTGTACCCCAAACCTGTACACATGAGACCTGACAGTAACTAGCGCTGTACCCCAAACCTGTACACATGAAACCTGACAGTAACTAGCGCTGTACCCCAAACCTGTACACATGAAACCTGACAGTAACTAGCGCTGTACCCCAAACCTGTACACATGAAACCTGACAGTAACTAGCGCTGTACCCCAAACCTGTACACATGAGACCTGACAGTAACTAGCGCTGTACCCCAAACATGTACACATGAGACCTGACAGTAACTAGTGCTGTACCCCAAACCTGTACACATGAAACCTGACAGTAACTAGCGCTGTACCCCAAACCTGTACACATTAAACCTGACAGTAACTAGCGCTGTACCCCAAACATGTACACATGAGACCTGACAGTAACTAGCGCTGTACCCCAAACCTGTACACATGAAACCTGACAGTAACTAGCGCTGTACCCCAAACCTGTACACATGAGACCTGACAGTAACTAGCGCTGTACCCCAAACCTGTACACATGAAACCAGACAGTAAATAGCGATGTACCCCAAACCTGTACACATGAAACCTGTCTGGTTTCATGTGTACAGGTTTGGGGTACAGCGCTAGTTACTGTCAGGTCTCGTGTAACTGTACAGGTTTGGGGTACAGCGCTAGTTACTGTCAGGTCTCATGTGTACAGGTTTGGGGTACAGCGCTAGTTACTGTCAGGTCTCATGTGTACAGGTTTGGGGTACAGCGTTAGTTACTGTCAGGTCTCATGTGTGCAGATTTTGGGGGTACAGCGCTAGTTATTGTCAGGTCTCATGTGTACAGGTTTGGGGTACAGTGCTAGCTACTGTCAGGTCTCATGTGTACAGATTTTGGGGTACAGCGCTAGTTATTGTCAGGTCTCATGTGTACAGGTTTAGGGTACGGCGCTAGTTACTGTCAAGTTTCATGTGTACAGGTTTGGGGTACAGCGCTAGTTACTGTCAGGTTTCCTGTGTACAGGTTTGGGGTACAGCGTCAGTTACTGTCAGGTCTCATGTGTACAGGTTTGGGGTACAGCGCTAGTTACTGTCAGGTCTCATGTGTATAGGTTTGGGGTACAGCGCTAGTTACTGTCAGGTCTCATGTGTACAGGTTTGGGGTACAGCGCTAGTTACTGTCAGGTCTCATGTGTACAGGTTTGGGGTACAGCGCTAGTTACTGTCAGGTCTCATGTGTACAGGTTTGGGGTACAGCGTTAGTTACTGTCAGGTCTCATGTGTACAGATTTTGGGGTACAGCGCTAGTTATTGTCAGGTCTCATGTGTACAGGTTTGGGGTACAGTGCTAGCTACTGTCAGGTCTCATGTGTACAGATTTTGGGGTACAGCGCTAGTTATTGTCAGGTCTCATGTGTACAGGTTTAGGGTACGGCGCTAGTTACTGTCAGGTTTCATGTGTACAGGTTTGGGGTACAGCGCTAGTTACTGTCAGGTTTCCTGTGTACAGGTTTGGGGTACAGCGTTAGTTACTGCCAGGTCTCATGTGTACAGGTTTGGGGTGCAGCGCCAGTTACTGTCAGGTCTCATGTGTACAGGTTTGGGGTACAGCGCTAGTTACTGTCAGGTCTCATGTGTACAGGTTTGGGGTACAGCGCTAGTTACTGTCAGGTCTCATGTGTGCAGGTTTGGGGTACAGAGTTAGTTACTGTCAGGTCTCATGTGTACAGGTTTGGGGTACAGCGCTAGTTACTGTCAGGTCTCATGTGTACAGGTTTGGGGTACAGCGCTAGTTACTGTCAGGTCTCATGTGTACAGGTTTGGGGTACAGCGCTAGTTACTGTCAGGTCTCATGTGTACAGGTTTGGGGTACAACACTTGTTACTGTCAGGTCTCATGTGTACAGGTTTGGGGTACAGCGCTAGTTACTGTCAGGTCTCATGTGTACAGGTTTGCGGTACAGTGTTAGTTACTGTCAGGTTTCCAGTGTACAGGTTTGCGGTACAGCGTTAGTTACTGTCAGGTCTCATGTGTGCAGGTTTGGGGTACAGCACTGGTTACTGTCAGGTCTCATGTGTACAGGTTTGGGGTACAGCACTAGTTACTGTCAGGTCTCATGTGTACAGGTTTGGGGTACAGGGCTAGTTACTGTCAGGTCTCATGTGTACAGGTTTGGGGTACAGCGCTAGTTACTGTCAGGTCTCATGTGTACAGGTTTGGGGTACAGCGCTAGTTACTGTCAGGTCTCATGTGTACAGGTTTGGGGTACAACACTAGTTACTGTCAGGTCTCATGTGTACAGGTTTGGGGTACAGCGCTAGTTACTGTCAGGTCTCATGTGTACAAGTTTGGGGTACAGCACTAGTTACTGTCAGGTCTCATGTGTACAGGTTTGGGGTACAGCGCCAGTTACTGTCAGGTTTCATGTGTACAGGTTTGGGGTACAGGGCTAGTTACTGTCAGGTCTCATGTGTACAGGTTTGGGGTACAGCGCTAGTTACTGTCAGGTCTCATGTGTACAGGTTTGGGGTACAGCGCTAGTTACTGTCAGGTCTCATGTGTACAGGTTTGGGGTACAGCGCTAGTTACTGTCAGGTCTCATGTGTACAGGTTTGGGGTACAGCGCTAGTTACTGTCAGGTCTCATGTGTACAGGTTTGGGGTACAGCGCTAGTTACTGTCAGGTCTCATGTGTACAGGTTTGGGGTACAGCGCTAGTTACTGTCAGGTCTCATGTGTACAGGTTTGGGGTACAGCGCTAGTTACTGTCAGGTTTCATGTGTACAGGTTTGGGGTACAGCGCCAGTTACTGTCAGGTTTCATGTGTACAGGTTTGGGGTACAGCGCTATTTACTGTCAGGTTTCATGTGTACAGGTTTGGGGTACAGCGCTAGTTACTGTCAGGTCTCATGTGTACAGGTTTGGGGTACAGCACTAGTTACTGTCAGGTTTCATGTGTACAGGTTTGGGGTACAGCGCTAGTTACTGTCAGGTCTCATGTGTACAGGTTTGGGGTACAGCGCCAGTTACTGTCAGGTTTCATGTGTACAGGTTTGGGGTACAGCGCTATTTACTGTCAGGTTTCATGTGTACAGGTTTGGGGTACTGCGCTAGTTACTGTCAGGTCTCATGTGTACAGGTTTGGGGTACAGCACTAGTTACTGTCAGGTTTCATGTGTACAGGTTTGGGGTACAGCGCTAGTTACTGTCAGGTCTCATGTGTACAGGTTTGGGGTACAGCGCCAGTTACTGTCAGGTCTCAAGTGTACAGGTTTGGGGTACAGCACTAGTTACTGTCAGGTTTCATGTGTACAGGTTTGGGGTACAGCGCTAGTTACTGTCAGGTCTCATGTGTACAGGTTTGGGGTACAGCACTAGTTACTGTCAGGTTTCATGTGTACAGGTTTGGGGTACTGCGCTAGTTACTGTCAGGTCTCATGTGTACAGGTTTGGGGTACAGCACTAGTTACTGTCAGGTTTCATGTGTACAGGTTTGGGGTACAGCGCTAGTTACTGTCAGGTCTCATGTGTACAGGTTTGGGGTACAGCGCCAGTTACTGTCAGGTCTCAAGTGTACAGGTTTGGGGTACAGCGCTAGTTACTGTCAGGTTTCATGTGTACAGGTTTGGGGTACAGCGCCAGTTACTGTCAGGTTTCATGTGTACAGGTTTGGGGTACAGCGCTATTTACTGTCAGGTTTCATGTGTACAGGTTTGGGGTACAGCGCTAGTTACTGTCAGGTCTCATGTGTACAGGTTTGGGGTACAGCACTAGTTACTGTCAGGTTTCATGTGTACAGGTTTGGGGTACAGCGCTAGTTACTGTCAGGTCTCATGTGTACAGGTTTGGGGTACAGCGCCAGTTACTGTCAGGTTTCATGTGTACAGGTTTGGGGTACAGCGCTATTTACTGTCAGGTTTCATGTGTACAGGTTTGGGGTACTGCGCTAGTTACTGTCAGGTCTCATGTGTACAGGTTTGGGGTACAGCACTAGTTACTGTCAGGTTTCATGTGTACAGGTTTGGGGTACAGCGCTAGTTACTGTCAGGTCTCATGTGTACAGGTTTGGGGTACAGCGCCAGTTACTGTCAGGTCTCAAGTGTACAGGTTTGGGGTACAGCGCTAGTTACTGTCAGGTTTCATGTGTACAGGTTTTGGGTTCAGTGTCAGTTACTGTCAGGTTTCATGTGTACAGGTTTTGGGTTCAGTGCCAGTTACTGTCAGGTTTCATGTGTACAGGTTTTGGGTTCAGTGCCAGTTACTGTCAGGTCTCGTGTACAGGTTTGGGGTGCAGCGCTAGTTACTATCAGGTTTCATGTGTAGAGGTTTGGGGTGCAGCGCTAGTTACTGTCAGGTCTCATGTGTACAGGTTTGGGGTACAGGGCTAGTTACTGTCAGGTCTCATGTGTACAGGTTTTGGGGTACAGGGCTAGTTACTGTCAGCTCTCATGTGTACAGGTTTTGGGGTACAGGGCTAGTTACTGTAAGGTTTCATGTTTACAGGTTTTGGGGTAAAGCTCTAGTTACTGTGAGGTTTCATGTACAGGTTTTAGGTTCAGTGCCAGTTACTGTCAGGTTTCCTGTGTACAGTTTTTGGGTGCAGCGCCAGTTATTGTCAGGTTTTCTGTGTACAGGTTTGGGGAACAGCGCTAGTTACTGTCAGGTCTCGTGTACAGGTTTGGGGTGCAGTGCTAGTTACTGTCAGGTCTCATGTGTAGAGGTTTGGGGTGCAGCGCTAGTTACTGTCTTGTGTCGTAAGAAGGCTGTAACTGATACATAAAAAAACAAATCACATTAAGGGAGTAAACATAATAGGCAGTGATGCCATTAACTTATAATAAAACACAAAGTGCAAATTCTGTGGGCCAGATGGCTACACACGCCCCCTAGCAACCTTCTGGCACAAATCATTCTGGAATATGCATAGCCCTGTGTTACCGACAGGAACTACATTTCCCATAGATCTGCAGGAACCCTCCCCCCTCCTCCTCCCCTCTGCTCAGAGCATCATCCTCCCATTACTGGCTTCACTACCAAGCAATTGATCCTCTGACAAGGCTGTCACCAGGGATGTGAGCCGCTGCCGCAGGAAGGTACCAAAAACCAATCATGCCAGGAGAGGGGGCAGCAGGACTCACCTTGTAGCACCCAGCCTGGTTCTTCCCATTGCATCCCCGGCAAGGAGACAGGTCTGTAAGAGAGATGCTCAGAGCTGAGATGGTCCCAGCTGGTTGATGAACTGATGGAGACGAGCCAGAAGCAAGGCACACAGTACACAGTAGCATCAGTCCCCATACACAGCCAGTGCTGATAATACACAGGTACACAGCCAGCTGAGAGGTGCCAGTCCTGTTAATACACAGGTAAACAGCCAAGTAGAGAGATGTGCCAGTCCTGTTAACACATAGGTAAACAGTCAAGTAGGGAGATGTGCCAGTCCTGATTATATACAGGTATAAAGTCAAGTAGAGAGATGTGCCAGTCCTGATTATATACATGTATACAGTCAAGTAGAGAGATGTGCCAGTCCTGATTATAAACAGTTACATAGCCAGCTGAGAGGTTCCAGTCCTGTTAACACACAGGTAAACAGCCCAGTAGAGAGAAGTACCACTCCTGATTATATACATGTATACAGCCAGCATAGAGAGGTGTCAGTCCTGATAATATACAGGTAAACAGTCAGCATAGAGAGGTGCCAGTCCTGATAATTAACAGGTAGACAGCCCAGCAGAGAGAGGTGCCAGTCCTGATAATAAACAGGTAGACAGCCCAGCAGAGAGAGGTGCCAGTCCTGATAATAAACAGGTAGACAGCCCAGCAGAGAGAGGTGCCAGTCCTGATAATAAACAGTTATACAGTCAGCAGAGAGAGGTACCACTCATTATATACATATATACAGGCAGCATAGAGAAGTGCCAATCCTGATAATCTAGAGGCACACAGTCAGCATAGAGAGGTGCCAGTCTTGATCATAAACAGGCAGACAGCCCAGCAGAGAGAGACGCCAGTCTTGATAATAAACAGTTATACAGTCAACAGAGAGAGACGCCAGTCCTGATAATAAACAGTTATACAGTCAGCAGAGAGAGACGCCAGTCCTGATAATATAGAGGTACACAGTCAGCCTAGAGAGGTGCCAGTCCTGATAATAAATAAGTAGACAGCCCAGCAGAGAGAGGTGCAAGTCCTGATAATAAATAGTTATACAGTCAGCAGAGAGAGGTGCAAGTCCTGATAATAAATAGTTATAGAGTCAGCAGAGAGAGGAGCAAGTCCTGATAATAAACAGTTATATTGTCAGCAGAGAGAGGTGTCATTCCATATAATAAACAGTTATACAGTGAGCAGAGAGAGGTGCAAGTCCTGATAATAAACAGTTATACCGTCAGCAGAGAGAGGTGTCAGTCCTAATAATAAATAGTTATATTGTCAGCAGAGAGAGGTGTCATTCCATATAATAAACAGTTATACAGTGAGCAGAGAGAGGTGCCAGTCCTGATAATAAACAGTTATACAGTCAGCAGAGAGAGGTGCCATTCCTGATAATAAACAGTTATATTGTCAGCAGAGAGAGGTGTCATTCCATATAATAAACAGTTATACAGTGAGCAGAGAGAGGTGCCAGTCCTGATAATAAGCAGTTATACAGTCAGCAGAGAGAGGTGCCAGTCCTGATAGTAAACAGTTATACTGCCAGCAGAGAGAGGTGCCAGTCCTGATAATAAACAGTTAAACCCCCAGCAGAGAGAATAGTCAGTCCTGATAATAAATAGTTATACCGTCAGCAGAGAGAGTTGACAGTCCTTATAATAAACAGTTATACAGTCAGTAGAGAGAGGTGCCAGTCCTGATAGTAAACAGTTATACCGTCAGCAGAGAGAGGTGTCAGTCCTAATAATAAATAGTTATATTGTCAGCAGAGAGAGGTGTCATTCCATATAATAAACAGTTATACAGTGAGCAGAGAGAGGTGCCAGTCCTGATAATAAACAGTTATACAGTCAGCAGAGAGAGGTGCCAGTCCTGATAATAAACAGTTATATTGTCAGCAGAGAGAGGTGTCATTCCATATAATAAACAGTTATACAGTGAGCAGAGAGAGGTGCCAGTCCTGATAATAAACAGTTATACAGTCAGCAGAGAGAGGTGCCAGTCCTGATAGTAAACAGTTATACTGCCAGCAGAGAGAGGTGCCAGTCCTGATAATAAACAGTTAAACCCCCAGCAGAGAGAATAGCCAGTCCTGATAATAAATAGTTATACCGTCAGCAGAGAGAGGTGACAGTCCTTATAATAAACAGTTATACAGTCAGTAGAGAGAGGTGCCAGTCCTGATAGTAAACAGTTATACCGTCAGCAGAGAGAGGTGCCAGTTTTGAGATAAATAGCCCAGCCGAGAGAGTTGTCAGGTATGTAACCCAGGAAAAAAAGGTGCCTATAATGACACATTTATAAAGGGGGTTTCAGTCCTGTTCTAAATTGCCCACAGAGAAATGCCAGTTCTATAATATACGTGCCAGCCCTACGAAATATAGACTGAGATGCATGCCCTGTAATACACAGCCATACAGAGAGGTTCCACCACTGATATAAAACTAACGTGGATTTTGCTGTAAGATGGAGCCTGTGACATATGCCATTGCCAGCTGTTTTCTGCTGTTCATGCTGCCCTCCATTTTGCCCAGCGCTGGTCAGGTGGCCATCAGAATTCCCTTAAAGAACTCTCCACATCCAGGCACTGTTGTGGGGCATCGAACTAAGCGCTCAGTGGAAGAGACAGGGGACAACAGTAATTTCATAGATATGATAGACAATCTGAGGGGAAAATCGGGTCAAGGATATTACGTAGAAATGACGGTTGGCACTCCTCAGCAGATGGTAAGTATTGCCCTCATCATTCACCAATGTCACTGAACTGGGGAAGCTGCTGCTTGTTGTTATGATAACATGGAATCATCAGCTTTAAAATATGTATTACTTTTATTTATTTATTATCAACATTTTCAGTTACACATGTGCGTTTTACAGAACTGTAAAACGGGAGGTAACGTGTTCTTATATTGGCAATAACATTCTATCACATGATGTGTCACACTTGTAGCTAGCAGTGTGGGTGGTACTCAGGGGCACAATTGCACGTCACCTGCTTATCAAAGTGAGATTCTTCATATAAACTAGGTACAAACTTTATCATTTGGGTTGTTAGTGGTAGAAACACAGAGCAGTCACAATTAAAATATGCGTGAGAGCATGTCTGTTTTAAATAGAAGCATTTTTTGCGATATAATTGTATCAACAAAAATGCTCCCAGTAAAAGCTATTGCTGCTTCATAGACATATGTGCATATGCTACTCATGCTTCATGCACCAGCATTCACATATTGTACCACAAACTAATGGCACAAACTGAATCACTGGTTACATTATACACACCATTGCTGGATTAGGGCTAGATTATGAGTGGCGAGCTAATTGCAGCGTACAAGCGATATAGTCTAAATATGTATATGTATGTATATACATGTTTATATATGTGTACATATGTATTTATATGTGTACATATGTATTTATTAATTTTTATGTGTACTGTGACAGATCCCATGGTTTTGTTATAGAAGGCATATGTGAGGAAAAGGGTTCTGTCACATAGTTCGATTACTTTAGGTTCCAGTCCAGGATTTGCAGCTAATTAGTTTCTTAGATACTGCAGCAGTGCACAGGTGTGTAATCATGCTGCTAAAAAGCCTAAGACTGAGTTAGTTCAGGGCCTTCACTTCCTCACTGCAAGAAAGAGGAGCAACTGTCTGATGTTTAAATGCCCTATACATTAAGGTAAAAATCTTTTGCCTTTAACTTTGTTTATGTTAGTTTTATCAGTTCTAGACTAGCTGAATGACACTAGTTAGACACTGTTGTTGTATGTTAAGTTAGTGCCTAGATGGCCAGGATTTTGTTTTATATTTTGCTACTGTTTTCATTTGAATTGCCTGTCACATGCAAAATAAACAGGCAGACTGTCGCTTGAACTCCATTACTGTGTGGGTGGATACTTATTGCCTAAAAGACTGTGTGGCAGTCTAAAGTCCCAAGACAGGAAACAAGAGGAATCCTGTCACATATGGTGGAGAATACGGGCAAGCTGCACAGAAGGTCTGAGGACATAAGTGTTTCCTCTGTTAATAAAATGGAGAACTTTTTTAAAGTGATACTGCACTCCACAGCCGTCCAACAAGAGGCAAATGTGAAAACCACTGAGTCTATTGCTGCCTTACAACAGTTGGTCCTGGTCCAGGCGGAGGGGGTTGCTGCACTAAGACTCAGAAGGATAGCACAGAAGCTCTTATGCGACATATGGGGACTGCGCAAGCAGAAGCAAGTCAGCTAGTTCTGGCTGAACAGTGGAAAGCCACTCTGACTGTACAACAGGAGCTCCGGTCTTTGTCAGAGAGACTTGAAGGAACTGCTGAGGCAATAACCCCGGGAGCCAAGCGATGAGATAGAGGCGTATTTATTGACTTTTGCACGTACTGCAGAGAGAGAGGGGTGGTCAACTATGCAATGGGCCAGCCTCTTAGTCCCTTTCCTGACTGGGGAACTCCAAAAGCATATTATGACCTGGAGCCAGCAAAGGCCAACAATTACTAAAAACTAAAGGCAGAGATTCTAGCACAACTTGGAGTGACACCGGCAGTACATGCCCAGAGTTTCCATACTTGGACATTCTGTTCTGACACATCAGTGAGGTCTCAAATGTTATCCACCTCACTTGAAAATGGTTGCAACCTGAAATCAATACACCCAGCCGTATAGTTGAAATTTTAGTAATGGACAGATTCCTGAGAAGTCTACCAATGCCTCTTCGCAGCTGGGTGGGTCAATGTGATCCCCATAGTGCCGAGAAACTGGTTGCCCTGGTAGAGAGGTATATTGCAGTTGGAGAATTGTCAATGCCAACACATACTGAACAGCGCACCAACCTGAGGGCCCATGGATACACTAAAGTTGGTAAGACTGTAGTAAAACCAAAAGGAATGAAGGAACCATGCACTGAATTCCAGGGTGACAGAAATCGTTACCAGTCTACAGACTAAAAGGGGCTAAAAATGACCAGAACTCTTTGATAAAGTGTTTTAAATGTCACAAAACTGCCCATTTTTCATATGTGTCCTTTACAGATAGAAGCAATGCAGTGTAGTATGAGTTAAGAAGCAACTCCTTACTCATTGTGATCAACCCTAGGGAAATTCTGTAATACTGAGGGGTAAATAGTCATCCCTGGTGTCCAGTTATGATAAACAAAAGCCTTACTTGATTCAGGAACTGTAGTAACTTTAGTCTTAGAAAGCTGTATACCACACTACCAAATTGATTACACAAAGAAATTGAAAGTTGTTTGTGTTCACAGGGATACCAGAGAATACCCCAAAGCTGAAGTTGAGTTTGGGACCCATTTTGGGGCTATACATTTCCGTGAAGGTGTATTACCCCGACTACCACATGATGTTATTATTGGATATATTTTCCAAAGTTTCTTGATTTGTGGGCTCTGTTAGAAAAAGGAAAACAGTCCGGAAGAAAAATTGTTAAAAAGGTTCTGTTCCTCATGACTACTCTATTGGGAGAGAATTTAAGTTCTGATGTAAACAACCCAGATGATAGTTCTGAAACTGAGTTGGTCCACCTAAAGACTAGTCATGAGGATTTCAGAATTTCAGAAGGTCCCAGTGGGAAGACCCCATTCTAGCCAAAGCTAGAAAGAATGTTCGAGTCATAAACAGAGTAGTACAGGAACCAGAAAGGCTACATACTTTTCCACACTTTGAAGTGTCTAGTAACTTGCTATATCGAATTGATAAAAAGGAGCAGATGTAATTAGACAGTTACTTGTACCAAAGGTGTTTCAAAATACTATCTTAAATCTCTCTCATAGCCATTTACTAGAAGGACACCTAGGATAAAACCTAAATAAAGAATCCTTAGGAGGTTTTACTGGCCTGGAATAATGGCTGATATTACAAATTATTTCTCCTCCTGTCCTGAATGTCAGCACACAGCCCCTTTAAAGGTGTTTTGTAGTCTGTTAATTCCACTGCCCATAATCGATGTTCCCTTTGACCGGATTGCAATGGATATAGTGGGGCCTTTACCAAAGTCATCTAGAGGACACCAGTATATATTAGTGGTCTTAGACTATGCTACACGTTATCCAGAGGCTATACCTCTTCGTAAGTCCTCTAAATCCATAGCAAAAGAACTAGTACATATATTTAGTTGGGTGGGAATCCCAAAAGAAATCCTAACTGATCAGGTAACCGCTTTTATGTCCCGAGTTATGAAGGAGTTGTGTACACTCCTTAAAATAAAACAGTTAAAAACTTCTGTGTATCACCCCCCAAACAGACGGTTTAGTGGAAAGATTCAATAAGACCTTTAAGACCATGCTACGCCATGCAATTGACACAGATGGAAAGAATTGGGACCACTTGCTCCATATTTAATGTTTGCCATTAGGGAGGTTCCTCAGTCCTCCTACAGGTTTCTTCCCCTTCGAGTTGTATGGGCAACACCCTAGGGGCTTACTCGATAAAGTTAAAGAAACCTGGGAAAAGGAGACCACTCCCTACCGTAGTGTCATAGAACACATTACTCAAATGCAGGATCGCATAGCTGCTATTAGGCCTTTAGTAGTGGAACACATGAAAAAGGCCCAGGAATCCTAGCAAAAAATTTTTATAATTGTAATGCCAGAGTCTATGTTTTTTATCAGGGTAATAGAGTACTTGTCCTCATCCCAACTGTAGAAAATAATTTTCTTGCCACCTGGCAAGTTCCATATGAAGTCATTGAAAGGGTAGGAGATGTAAATTACAAGTTAAGCCAGCCAGGTAGAAGAAAACCTGAACAAGTTCACCATGTCAATTTACTTAAACCCTGGAAGGATAGGGAGGCCTTGCTAGCATCAAGGGCAACAACACTCTCTACTGACATGTCCTCAGAAGTAAATGTTTCTGATAGCTTATGCCGCCATCAGAGACAAGAGGTTAAAGAATTCTTAATAAGGAACAAAGATGTGTTCTCTAAAGTGCCTGGGAAAACAGATCTTATAAAACATGATATAATTACAGAATTAGGGAAGATTGTGAATCTTAAGCCTTACAGGATTCCTGAAGCTTAACAGAATCTATTAGCTCAGAGGTAAAAAAAAATGCTTGAGCTTGGGGTAATGGAAGAGTCCCACAGCAAGTGGAATAACCCTATTGTTCTTGTACCTAAACCTGATGGGTCCATAAGGTTTTGCAATGATTACAGAAAACTACATGTAATTTAAAAATTCGACACCTATTCTATGCCATGGGTCGATTAATGAATTGAGAAATTTGGAAATGCTCACTATATTTGTACTTTGGATTTGACAAAGGGGTATTGGCAGGTACCCCTCACAGAACGTGCAAAAGAGAAGACTGCATTTTCAACCCCTGATGGACTCTTCCAATACACAGTTTTGCCTTTTGGGTTGCATGGGGCCCCAGCCACATTCCAAAGATTAATGGATAAAGTCACTATGCATCTGCCTATTTAGATGATGTGGTCATTCATAGTGAGGATTGGAAGTCCCATCTCCCAAAAGTCCATCAGGAGTTCTGGTCTTACTGCCAACCTAGCTAAATGTTTTATAGGGTTGGAAAAAGCTAAATATTTAGGATTCTTCATTGGAAGGGGTTTAGTGAAACCTCAAACTGCAAAAATAGATGCCATCCAGAATTGGCCTAGGCCAGTAACCAAAAAACAAGTAAGAACCTTTTTTGGGATTTATAGGATACTACAGGAGGTTTGTTCCTGGATTTTCAACAATAGCAACCCCACTAACAGATCTCTCTAAGACAAGAAGTCCACAGTTAAAGTTAACTGGACTACAGAGACAGAGCAAGTCTTCTAGAAGCTAAATGAGTTCCTTTGCTCTACTCCTGTTCTGGTAGCACCGGATTTCTCTAAAGAGTTTATAGTTCAAACAGATGCTTCAGATGTAGGCTTAGGGGCAGTCCTTTCCCAGGAACATCAAGGGGCAAGAGCATCCTGTCATTTATCTCAGCCGGAAGCTTCTGCCATGAGAGAACAATTATTCTAGTATGGAAAAGGAATGCCTTGCAATTAAGTGAGCCTTAAAAACTCTTCAATAAACATACGCTCCTACCTGACCTCACGCCATGAAGAAGCCCGTCACTAAAGAAACAGGAACTGGCATCCGAATTCTGGAAGAGATAAGGGCCACATTCCTGCCTAAATTGGACCGGCTTTTCCTTTCCTGCTCTAACCTTTGTGCTATGGTGACAGCAACAGCGCAGCCGCGCCGACACAAGGAGCATATCTCTGATCCTACCTTGCGGAGTGTGGTGGGTGGTATCACATCTAGCCCACGGGTGGATATCGGCTCCTTGGCCTCAGCTCCCTTACAGAAAAGAGAGGTGGTAGAAATGATGGCGGCCGGAGCAACCTCATACTGCACAGATTGGTCGCAATCTCCTATTGCTTTTCCGGCGGCTGCCGCGACCTCAGGTATGGATTCCAGATTAAGCCCTGACAAGGAACTGGCCCACAGCAGTGCCTTCTCTGCAAAGGCTGCAAACGAGTCCGTTACCACTCTGTGCGGGTCCATTGCTACATGGGGGGACTGGCAGGTTCGCGGATTTCTAAGCATGCCCCCGTGCCTAACCAGCAGGCTTGAAACCGACAGCCATGTTGACGGAGTGGTAGCACATGCAAACAAAAGGCAGCAGGATTTGCAAGACCCACATTGTTGCCGACCCCCTGAGAGACACTATGATCCCCTAAGGTACAGTCACTTGTGCTTGGTTCGTGCTGGAATTGGGTGATCTATTTTTGCGGGCTAAAGCACTTGTTGCTGGGCTGTAGCTCTATGGCATGAACCCTCTAGACTATTACCTGTTTGTAATGTTAATGCTAACCTTTTTGCACAGTCTTATTTGACTTTCTACCAACTAATTCCACGGCAATGGACTTCTGGTATAACCCGCTTTGGTACCTGGGGGATCTGGGACAGAACGGCTAAAGAGAGCTAGACCATGCATGGCTGACGGGTGTCGGCTGAGTCACACCCTTTTAACCCAACAACATAGTCTCTTGGACACAAGTATAACTAATTTGGGTATCTCTCACAAGTACACCGCTAATCATAGCAACGGTTATTGCTCAGTTAATTAATTAGTATGTTTTCTGGAGCCGGCGAGAGTTTAATAACCTTTATACCTTTTATATATCCAAATCTGCAGGGGTAACACTCTAATTGCCATATACCAGTGTGGAACGCTTGTGCTGTTTTAATTAACACGCTCTTTGATATTGCACTGGACAACAGGCAGTGCTGTGCTGCACAGGTCGCTAAATCTCCACAGACTCTAAACTGAATCTATGTCTGATGTCTTTATGCTGGACAGCTTGTATTGCCTCTTTCTCCTTATTAACCACTTTAAGGGACATATCTCAGAACCTGAGCCATTGTGAGTTTGCCTCCACTATGATTTGTTTAGTCAGATTTAATTTTGTCTACCTAGCGTTTGCCACCCTGAAAATAGTATCTCATTTTATATGCATCCGCACCTTTTATGCAAAGTACATGAGAACACCACAGATAGGTCGTCCCGCATAGTCAAGAATACCAATTATTAAGCCTACCATAGCTTTGTAGTCTGTTGTATGTTCCTACCGGTTCCATCTCCTCAAAGTACTGGAGTCCCAGTTTATTGTAATCTGGGAGATCTAACTAAATGTTTACCTTTTGTACATATTTGGCAGAATGCCACTTAATCTAGCAGGAGCATCTGTTTCTCTTAGCTTGGTCCCTTTATTGCTGTTCAACACCTATGCCCCATAATATTTTAATGCTGCTAGTTTTTATTGCATACTGATTTGAGCATTGGGTGTCATCACAGGCAGCTCCCCCTTTCCTGAAGTTAGTTTAAATGCAGGAATCTTGCAATTGCCCCTAGATTGATGATGACATGCTGTGTCCAGGTTATAGGCTAGGAGTCAACTACATAATTATCTGCCAGATTTAAAAATCTCCAGTAAACCTCTCTTTTGGCTCTACATAACCTGGAACTTGGTAACACAAAGTCCTGGACAAGAGCATAATATAAAGTAGCACTATTTCTACAAAAGTGTCTAGCCTGTATCTGATGTTTAGAATTTACCTAATCTACTCACTATAAAATTGATGTCATACACATGGTCAGAACTTCTCTAGGTGGAAAATTGCCTAATATCAGGGGAACATTCATAGATCTTCAGGGTGGAATTTACTGAGCGTACTAGTTTTAGTTATAGTTATATTTTGTTTTTGTTTATAGATGTTTAGTTGCTTTAGGTTATAATATAATGAAACCCCAGCGCTGAGGTACATATGCATATATACTAGAATGCTTTCTAATCTGTAGAAGACTCCTGCAACCCCCGCTGTAACTGTGAACAGTGAGTTCTTTTTCTTCTGACATACATGTATTTGACAGTCATACTTTACTATATTGCTTTATCAACTTTGTTATCTCTTATTACACCCTGCGCGGTGCATCACAGATACACTGTTTATCACTGTACCTCATGCTGGTTATAAATAAAATATTAAAAAAAAACAAAAAAAAAAAACTCTTCAATACTACTTTCTTGGTAGAAACTTCCGTCTGGTTACTGACCGTTGTCCTTTAACCTGGATGTGCCAAAATAAAGAGAAAAATGCAAGGGTCACTGACACTAGGTGGTTCTTGAATTTACAGCCCTTTAATTTTACTGTTGAGCACAGAGCTGGGTCAAGCCATGGCAACACATATAGGTTGTCTATAATGTACTCTATGATGTCAATAGACTCTCGGCCCTCTAGGTCTGAGCTGGGGGGGAGGGATATGTGACAGATCCCATGGTTTTGTCATAGAAGGCAGGTTTGTGAGGGAATGGGTTCTGTCACATAGTTTGATTACTTTAGGTTCCAGTCCAGTATTTGCAGCTAATTAGTTTCTCAGACACCAGTACACAGGTGTGTAATCATGCTGCTATAAAGCCTTAAGTCTGAGTTAGTTCAGGGCTTTCACACCCTTACTGCAGGAAAGAGGAGCCGCTGCCTGCTGTTTGAAGGCCCTATACATTAAGGTAAACATCTTTTGCCTTTAACTTTGTTTGTTTTATGCTAGTTTTGTCAGTTCTAGACTAGCTGACTGACACTAGTTAGACACCGTTATTGTATGTTTAGTTAGTGCCTAAATGGGCAGGATTTTGTTTTATATTTTGCTGCTAATTTAAATCGCATGTGATGTGAAAAATAAACAGGCAGACTGCCGCTTGAACTCCATTACTGTGTGTGTGTGTAAAATTATTCCCTAAAAGACTGTGTGGCAGTGTATAGTCCCAAGACAGGAAACAAGAGGAATCCTGTCACAGTACATATGTATTTATCTGTGTATAAATGTATTTATATGTGTACATATGTATTTTATGTATTTATAAGTGTTTTTATGTGTACATATGTATTTATATGTATGTATGTATGTGTATATATATATATATATATATATATATATAAAATGTATTTATATGTGTACATATGTATTTATACGTCTATATATGTATTTATGTATTTATATGTGTTCATATGTATTTATATGTATACATATTAGGGCTGCATGATTAATCGCATATGCGATTTGAAACCGCGATAATTCGCCACAGTTTTAAAACTGCGAGAGTATGCAATTTTTAGCCCCACCCCCTTTAACGTCACCTATGACGTACAGGAGGGCTGATGTTGTGTCGAATTGTCAAACTCTTCGGAATTTGGAACCCCGTCACTTCCGGTGACGTCACTCCACATACGCAAGAGGCCCAACTTCCTAAAATCAGCTGTTCCAAATTGCCCAATCGCGCCGCCGACTTGCCGTGCACACTTTGCGACATTGAGCTGGCGGTGCTTATGATGTTAAAGGGGGTGCTTATTGGGGGGTTACAGTGGGAGCTGATGGGACTTATGTAGGTTACACAGGGGGTGCTATTGGGGGTTACAGTGGGAGCTGATGGGGGTTACAGGGGGTGCTGACGTGCACTGACTTTAGCAATCCAGCCTTAGCGCCTTTGCAGTACAGTAATCCCTAATCACTCAGTGAAGGAGCCAGCCACAGCGACCGACATTTAACTGCTGTGCAGTTGTTTTTTTAAATTCCCCTCCAGGGTTGTAAACATTCTAGTGGTTATGTGTGTGTGTGTGTGTATATATATATATATATATATATATATATATATATATATATATATATATATATAAATATATATAGTCCTGAAGAAAAAGCGCGTCCAAAGGTCTTAATCTAATTTCCACTTTAATGTGTTAACGCTTTCGAGTCTTAGCAGCTCGTCCTCAGACAGACAGAAATTGTACAGTTACTCTTACCGCCACCATAGCTTTATACACAGCACACCAGACCTAAAATATACCATCATTGATCACGTTCATGCCATGACCAGGGGGGGAGATCGTAATAAACTGTTGCTAGAAAGAGAGGCTAGATGGATGTTTAAATTAGAAACTGTCACACCAAAGGGACTTAATGTAAACCTGGATTGGCAGGTGTTTCTCTAAATATAAGAATTGCCGCAATGAGAGCCACGATTTATTAGATATATTATGCAGTAGCCTGCAGATGAGTGTGTTTGTGTAAACACAGTAATTAACGATATGAGAGCCATGATCCATTGCATACATAATGGGATATCTTATCCCACTCAGTTCATATTTCAATTTCTTACATAAAAATTGGTTGTTTAGTTAAAAGGCTACTATATTATATTGTTATTAAATGGTTTCACTTTTATTGGACTGTCCTGGTGTAGCTTATGATACTACTTCTCTGACTTATAATGCCTCTACTGGTTTGACCCCCTACTTGTCCTGCTGCTTATCCGCATATTGCGGTGCTAGCTGTCTTGATTGACAGTTTTCTTGGCCAACATCCTTTTATTGGTTGTTTACAAGTCGCTCATACACAGTGGGCAAGTAGGCCAATCTGGAGGCTTGTCTGTTATTTGAAATCTGATGTTAGGTGCATGTATACTATTTATTTGCACAATGCATTTGTTTGTTGGATTTTTTACTATCTTCTTTGATCAACTGTTGGCTTAGTATTTATATACCTTTCCCTGGTGGTGGACATAAGTGTGTTTCTCACACTTTGGTTTTCGTGTAGGTTGGTCAGCCGACTAGACTACAGGATCCGATTGTAATGCTTGCTCTGTCGGATAGGTCGTAGATATACATAATCCATTGGGTTAGAAATACACATCTGTTACCACTATGTGTCGATTTCATTGATCTGTTATAATTCGTCCGTTGCTGTACTTCAGTGTTGATTCCTTACTGACTATGTGGGTTCGATTTTTAATATTCAATATGATCCACAGCACGGTTGTCATTTACATGTATCGGACACACACTATTCGGAACACATATGGCAGAGGCTCACTTTTTCTGCTCCGCAATTTTTTTGACAGCGGTCTTGTTGACAGTTTCCATGGTTACCGCGTAGTGTACGGACTGGCAACATTTTAACATAAATATTGTGAACGCCCTACATATCTGTCTCCGCTAGTGTTTGTTACCTGCTCTGTTGTATTATCTGCATTTTAGTTTGTAAAATAGTTATACATCACGTATTTAGGTGTTTATGTTATGTAGTTAAGAGTTACGTTGACACGGCTGATCACTCCCACTTCAGGGAGTGTCTACTGTGTAGAGCGTGACGCTCAGGTGTGCTGTGTATAAAGCTATGGTGGCGGTAAGAGTAACTGTACAATTTCTGTCTGTCTGAAGACGAGCTGCTAAGGCTCGAAAACGTTAACACATTAAAGTGGAAATTAGATTAAGACCTTTGGAGTGCGCTTTTTCTTCAAGACTGTGCATTTTGTTTGCTGCACCCAAGACTCTAGTAGTGAAGTTCGGAGTGCATCTTGTCTCTTTTTATATATATATATATATATATATATATATATATATATATATATATATATATATATATATATATATCAGATAGAAGACTACATTCACTGGTCTTTTTTCAATTGTACTTTTAATAGAAAAGCGTGACATGTCGGGGACTCCCCTTCCTCAGACGAGTGTGTCCCTGACACGTCACGCTTTTCTATTAAAAGTACACTTGAAAAAAGACCAGTGAGTGCCGTCTTCTATTTGCTATGTTCAACCGTTGACACCCTGGCAGTTGCTATTGTGGTGAGAGTGCTCTTTTATGGAACTTTATATATATATATATATATATATATATATATATATATATATATATATATATATATATATATATATATATATATATACTGTGTGTGTGTGTGTGTATATATATATATATATATATATATATATGTATTTAACCCCTTAAGGACCCTGTCCCTGTATGTCACTGACCTTTTTTTGGGACTTGATTGTTTTATAGCACAGTCTTGCCACCAGCGTTGAGACTGCTCTATTCCACAAAGCCTGCTGGAGGGAGGGCATTAATAGCGTGTTCTTGCTAGACCTGTGCTATTATGTCCTGAAAAAACCCTTAACGACCAGTGACATACAGGGTACATTGTGGTCATTAAGTGGGTATATATGTATATGTATAATATGTCTGTGTGTGTAGATATATATATATATATGAACTAAAAATAACAGTAGGGAGAGAAACCATACTCTTCAAAAACACCTTGTAAATAGTGTTTATAAATTTGAAAAAACTAACAGAATTTTATACCTAGCCAGTGTTTAGCTGAACATAGGCTTGGTGCAAACCCCAAAATAAATTATATAGATTCAGTATATTTTTATAGAAGAAAAATATTTTTACATAGCAGAGCTGTATGAGAATACTATGTGTAAAGAAGGGGAATACAGCACTCAGTACGAAATACTCCTAATTGATCTGATATGCAGATTAAAGGCTGAAACATAAGTATCCAGACACAAAAAACATCTGACACACCTCGGTTAACTAAAAAAGCCATGATATTTATTCCTTATAGAAACAAAGCTAGCATGCAATTGTCACGGTACATGTGGGGCCCCACTAAAGTGGATAAATAGACCACAGTATGTATGTCTATACAGATTACCGTAGGACATAATATGAGCCACAAAATAACAGAGATACATAGATACAAAGGTTAGCGGATAATGTCAACAAATAGTGACTGAGAACACTGAAAGATATATCAATCTTATTATGCAAAGTCCTGATGAAAAGACTTGATGTAGTATATTGCTTAGAGTCTCTAAGTCACTGATAAGGCATTAAACACTGCTGGTCGAAACTGACATTATCGAGGTAAGAACGTCCTCAAATAAGAAATCAGCTTACCGACATACAGAGTTTCAAGTCTGACCTGTGTTCTCTGGAGCAAAGATACAGACTGTTACCTGTTGGGAGTGAAAGGACGTCAGAGGAGGAATCCCGGTCCACTTACCTGAATGCCTCTTTGCCCAGCATACCCGGATCACGCTGCAACAAACAAGGTCGTATGCATTTGTTACAATTACATGTGCTGTTCAAGGATAACGAGCTGAAAATTGCTGAGATTGGAGATATCAGGCGAAATGATATTTGAGGAAGTTCTTACCTCGATAATGTCAGTTTCGACCAGCAGTGTTTAATGCCTTATCAGTGACTTAGAGACTCTAAGCAATATACTACATCAAGTCTTTTCATCAGGACTTTGCATAATAAGATTGATATATCTTTCAGTGTTCTCAGTCACTATTTGTTGACATTATCCGCTAACCTTTGTATCTATGTATCTCTGTTATTTTGTGGCTCATATTATGTCCTACGGTAATCTGTATACACATACATACTGTGGTCTATTTATCCACTTTAGTGGGGCCCCACATGTACCGTGACAATTGCATGCTAGCTTTGTTTCTATAAGGAATAAATATCATGGCTTTTTGAGTTAACCGAGGTGTGTCAGATGTTTTTTGTGTCTGGATACTAATGTTTCAGCCTTTAATCTGCATATCAGATCAATTAGGAGTATTTCGTACTGAGTGCTGTATTCCCCTTCTTTACACATAGTATTCTCATACAGCTCTGCTATGTAAAAATATTTTTCTTCTATAAAAATATACTGAATCTATATATATATATATATATATATATATATATATATATATATATATATATATATATATATGTGTGTGTGTGTGTGTGTATGTGTAGTTTCTGTAGTGTTAAATCAATTTTTTTATGAAAAATTAAGGTGTTATAGTAGTTTTTTCCACCTTATCTCCCAGCCCTAATACATATGTTTTTACATGTGTAATTATACATGTACATATGTATTTATATGTGTACATATGTATTTATACGTGTTCATATGTATTTATGTATTTTATACATGTACATATGTATTTATACGTGTACTTATGTATTTATGTATTTATACGTGTTCATATGTATTTATATGTGTACATATGTATTTACAAACATTTATACACATATAAACACATAAATACATCTGTACACACATATATACATGTATAAGTGCATTGAAGCCTTTTGCAGTTGAATACATAAACAACATGAAAAACATTTTTATACAATATTAATATTTAATAATGATTTTAACTATGTATTTAGTGTAACTAATTCACATTCCAATGTTCCCCACATAGGGGAATATTTTCATTAGATATTCCTATATATATCTGTATATATCTATACCTACATATAATTTTATATATATATATATATATATATATATATATTTATATATATATATATATATATATATATATATATATATATATGGTGAGAATTGAGGGTTCCAAACTGTAGTGCTCAGAGAATGGAAAAAACATAAACAGAAAACAATTTATGGTGCAGTATGAATATACTAGTTAACAATATAGTACAAAAAGTAAGAATGTTGCTCACCTTTTAAGACCTCAAACATGTGAGGTATCTGAGGAGCATTGGGGGAAATTAACCCCATCTGTGTTAAAGATGTTTGTCCCTTGGTGACCAGTTGGAGTTTGGTACTTTTTGGAGTATGGTACTTCTTTCTTTTTGGTGCCTTTGGGATATTCTTCTCCTCTATGACGTATGGTATCTTTAACTTCCAGTGATGAATTTCATCTGCATGTTATGAGTTAAATCCTTTCTTTTTCATGAATCTACTGTGGGTTTTTTAGGGAACCAATAATTTGCTTCCCCTCTCTGGAGTATGGTAGATTCCTTGAGAAAAGGCTCAGATGCGAGTATGTGGTAAAAACAGATATCCTTTATTGAAGCACAAAACATATGTCTGTGCTAATGTATAAAAAGTCTCAAACCAATGTTGGTTTGTTCTCACAAAGAGACTGTGAATAACTTCTTTCAACAAAGAAGGGGATTGAGATAAGTGCCTCTTTAAACAAACAATGAGAAGTCACAGAGTGTGCCACTGTTTAGGCTGTGAAATTTAGTTTGCACAAAGTTAATGGTAATGGTTGATAATACTAATGGTGGAAAATACCTGATGATGTGGTTTTAGTTCCTTTGAGGTATTCCACTTTGTAGGATGGCGCCGGATTCACAGACCTCTGTCTGACAGGCTTTCTGTGATACGCTGTGGAACGTTGCAGTCTCGCCGGACTGGAAGTGAAGTCACAAGTGGGTGTGCCCTTACGCATTTCGTGAACCTGTGTTCACTTCGTCAGAGGGTGTGCCCACAAGTCATATTGGTACTCTTTTATAGCGTTTAAAATTAGGTAATTGATTGATTGCTGCAGTGTTAAAGGCAGATAATTATCTGGTTTGTACTTGTTGCGCTAATTACCAGTTTCAAGTAGCCAATTGTTATCCTAGACAACTGTAAGAAACAGGTTGAAATACAGAAGTAAAGAAAAACCTGTTTTGGTTAGCTTATTTTAGAAGCCAGTTGCCCCTACTTTACCTATGTGTTTGCGATTATACATTTTTATGTGAAACACCTTTATTCTTTAGTAAAAAAATGATATAGGACTCCTATGTCACCATGAGGAGCTATCCTTTGCATAGATGATCCGCTAAAAGTGCTTGCTGGCATATGTTTAACATATTAAAAAATATGTATTATAACATTTGTTTATTACCGCCAAATGTAATTGAGCATTTTTTATGTTTGCTTTATTTATAGCTTTTTGCTCTTTCTTTACCTATGTGTGTATAAGTGTTCATTGAATGAAGTAAGAAAAAAGAAGGAAAAAAGGAAAAATTAATAAATAAAAAATTGATATGGGACTACTATGTCCCTATGGGGGTTATAACGTTGTATTGCTGTT
The DNA here is from genome assembly GCF_027579735.1 of Bombina bombina. Taxonomy (NCBI): domain Eukaryota; kingdom Metazoa; phylum Chordata; class Amphibia; order Anura; family Bombinatoridae; genus Bombina; species Bombina bombina. The sequence continues at coordinate 279,165,505 of NC_069506.1, read as the reverse complement.
CAGTTAGAGATCCTTGCTGGTTGCTGGCGTGAATTTTTATTTCATAAAAAAGCAGCGAGATCAATGTCTTTATTGAGACCTATTGGTTGTAGTGACTTCAGGCAGTGAATCCAGTAGGTCTCTCTTTTCCGTAGCTCAAGCAGTCTCTCTTTTCCTTTTGATTCTGGTATTTGTACAATTGCTTTTATGGTAAATTGATCGCTGTTTTTGTTGTGGAACTGTTCAAAATGCTCCCAATGCCAGAATCAGAATCTGCTTCTTTTATATTGTTAATGTGTTCTAGTGTACGTCTTGCGCCATATGTAAATTTTATGACACGAGCATTCCAATAGGTACACTACAAATTCTGACTTTAAAAAGCCTTCTAAAGGTACCTTTTCCTTGTCATTATTTATAATCCATTTGTTTTCTTCTTTGGTTTTGTTTGTGTGACTGCAGCATATGCAGTTTTTTCTGCCACATTTGAAAAAAACCTTTAACCCCTTAATGACCGGACCATTTTTCAATTTTCTTACCCTTAATGACAATGGCTATTTTTACATTTCTGCGGTGTTTGTGTTTAGCTGTAATTTTCCTCTTACTCATTTACTGTACCCACACATATTATATACCGTTTTTCTCGTCATTAAATGGACTTTCTAAAGATACCATTATTTTCATCATATCTTATAATTTACTAAAAAAAAAAAAGATAAAATATGAGGAAAAAATGGAAAAAAACACACTTTTCTCCAACATAGGTGTGTCCGGTCCACGGCGTCATCCTTACTTGTGGGATATTCTCTTCCCCAACAGGAAATGGCAAAGAGCCCAGCAAAGCTGGTCACATGATCCCTCCTAGGCTCCGCCTACCCCAGTCATTCTCTTTGCCGTTGTACAGGCAACATCTCCACGGAGATGGCTTAGAGTTTTTTAGTGTTTAACTGTAGTTTTTATTATTCAATCAAGAGTTTGTTATTTTGAAATAGTGCTGGTATGTACTATTTACTCAGAAACAGAAAAGAGATGAAGATTTCTGTTTGTATGAGGAAAATGATTTTAGCAACCGTAACTAAAATCCATGGCTGTTCCACACAGGACTGTTGAGAGCAATTAACTTCAGTTGGGGGAACAGTATGCAGTCTCTTGCTGCTTGAGGTATGACACATTCTAACAAGACGATGTAATGCTGGAAGCTGTCATTTTCCCTATGGGATCCGGTAAGCCATGTTTATTACGATCGTAAATAAGGGCTTCACAAGGGCTTATTAAGACTGTAGACTTTTCTGGGCTAAATCGATTCATTATTAACACATATTTAGCCTTGAGGAATCATTTTATCTGGGTATTTTGATATAAGAATATCGGCAGGCACTGTATTAGACACCTTATTCCTTAGGGGCTTTCCCAAAGCATAAGCAGAGCCTCATTTTCGCGCCGGTGTGGCGCACTTGTTTTTGAGAGGCATGGCATGCAGTCGCATGTGAGAGGAGCTCTGATACTTAGAAAAGACTTTCTGAAGGCGTCATTTGGTATCGTATTCCCCTTTGGGCTTGGTTGGGTCTCAGCAAAGCAGATACCAGGGACTGTAAAGGGGTTAAAGTTTAAAACGGCTCCGGTTCCGTTATTTTAAGGGTTAAAGCTTCCAAATTTGGTGTGCAATACTTTTAAGGCTTTAAGACACTGTGGTGAAAATTTGGTGAATTTTGCACAATTCCTTCATGTTTTTTCGCAATTGCAGTAATAAAGTGTGTTCAGTTTAAAATTTAAAGTGACAGTAACGGTTTTATTTTAAAACGTTTTTGTACTTTGTTATCAAGTTTATGCCTGTTTAACATGTCTGAACTACCAGATAGACTGTGTTCTGAATGTGGGGAAGCCAGAATTCCTATTCATTTAAATAAATGTGATTTATGTGATAATGACAATGATGCCCAAGATGATTCCTCAAGTGAGGGGAGTAAGCATGGTACTGCATCATTCCCTCCTTCGTCTACACGAGTCTTGCCCACTCAGGAGGCCCCTAGTACATCTAGCGCGCCAATACTCCTTACTATGCAACAATTAACGGCTGTAATGGATAATTCTGTCAAAAACATTTTAGCCCAAATGAACACTTGTCAGCGTAAGCGCGGCTGCTCTGTTTTAGATACTGAAGAGCATGGCAACGCTGATACTAATATCTCTGAAGGGCCCCTAACCCAGTCTGATGGGGCCAGGGAGGTTTTGTCTGAGGGAGAAATTACTGATTCAGGGAACATTTCTCAACAGGCTGAACCTGATGTGATTGCATTTAAATTTAAGTTGGAACATCTCCGCATTCTGCTTAAGGAGGTATTATCCACTCTGGATGATTGTGACAAGTTGGTCATCCCAGAGAAACTATGTAAAATGGACAAGTTCCTAGAGGTGCCGGGGCTCCCAGAAGCTTTTCCTATACCCAAGCGGGTGGCGGACATTGTTAATAAAGAATGGGAAAGGCCCGGTATTCCTTTCGTCCCTCCCCCCATATTTAAAAAATTGTTTCCTATGGTCGACCCCAGAAAGGACTTATGGCAGACAGTCCCCAAGGTCGAGGGAGCGGTTTCCACTTTAAACAAACGCACCACTATACCCATAGAGGATAGTTGTGCTTTCAAAGATCCTATGGATAAAAAATTAGAAGGTTTGCTTAAAAAGATGTTTGTTCAGCAGGGTTACCTTCTACAACCAATTTCATGCATTGTCCCTGTCGCTACAGCCGCATGTTTCTGGTTCGATGAGCTGATAAAGGCGGTCGATAGTGATTCTCCTCCTTATGAGGAGATTATGGACAGAATCAATGCTCTCAAATTGGCTAATTCTTTCACCCTAGACGCCACTTTGCAATTGGCTAGGTTAGCGGCTAAGAATTCTGGGTTTGCTATTGTGGCGCGCAGAGCGCTTTGGTTGAAATCTTGGTCGGCTGATGCGTCTTCCAAGAACAAGCTACTTAACATTCCTTTCAAGGGGAAAACGCTGTTTGGCCCTGACTTGAAAGAGATTATCTCTGATATCACTGGGGGTAAGGGCCACGCCCTTCCTCAGGATCGGCCTTTCAAGGCAAAAAATAAACCTAATTTTCGTCCCTTTCGTAGAAACGGACCAGCCCAAGGTGCTACGTCCTCTAAGCAAGAGGGTAATACTTCTCAAGCCAAGCCAGCTTGGAGACCAATGCAAGGCTGGAACAAGGGAAAGCAGGCCAAGAAACCTGCCACTGCTACCAAGACTGCATGAAATGTTGGCCCCCGATCCGGGACCGGATCTGGTGGGGGGCAGACTCTCTCTCTTCGCTCAGGCTTGGGCAAGAGATGTTCTGGATCCTTGGGCGCTAGAAATAGTCTCCCAAGGTTATCTTCTGGAATTCAAGGGACTTCCCCCAAGGGGGAGGTTCCACAGGTCTCAGTTGTCTTCAGACCACATAAAAAGACAGGCATTCTTACATTGTGTAGAAGACCTGTTAAAAATGGGAGTGATTCATCCTGTTCCATTAAGAGAACAAGGGATGGGGTTCTACTCCAATCTGTTCATAGTTCCCAAAAAAGAGGGAACGTTCAGACCAATCTTAGATCTCAAGATCTTAAACAAGTTTCTCAAGGTTCCATCGTTCAAAATGGAAACCATTCGAACTATTCTTCCTTCCATCCAGGAAGGTCAATTCATGACCACGGTGGATTTAAAGGATGCGTATCTACATATTCCTATCCACAAGGAACATCATCGGTTCCTAAGGTTCGCATTCCTGGACAAGCATTACCAGTTCGTGGCGCTTCCTTTCGGATTAGCCACTGCTCCAAGGATTTTCACAAAGGTACTAGGGTCCCTTCTAGCTGTGCTAAGACCAAGGGGCATTGCTGTAGTACCTTACTTGGACGACATTCTGATTCAAGCGTCGTCCCTTCCTCAAGCAAAGGCTCACACGGACATCGTCCTGGCCTTTCTCAGATCTCACGGATGGAAAGTGAACGTGGAAAAGAGTTCTCTATCTCCGTCAACAAGGGTTCCCTTCTTGGGAACAATAATAGACTCCTTAGAAATGAGGATATTTCTGACAGAGGCCAGAAAAACAAAGCTTCTAGACTCTTGTCGGATACTTCATTCCGTTCCTCTTCCTTCCATAGCTCAGTGCATGGAAGTGATCGGGTTGATGGTAGCGGCAATGGACATAGTTCCTTTTGCGCGCATTCATCTAAGACCATTACAACTGTGCATGCTCAGTCAGTGGAATGGGGATTATACAGACTTGTCTCCGAAGATACAAGTAAATCAGAGGACCAGAGACTCAATCCGTTGGTGGCTGTCCCTGGACAACCTGTCACAAGGGATGACATTCCGCAGACCAGAGTGGGTCATTGTCACGACCGACGCCAGTCTGATGGGCTGGGGCGCGGTCTGGGGATCCCTGAAAGCTCAGGGTCTTTGGTCTCGGGAAGAATCTCTTCTACCGATAAATATTCTGGAACTGAGAGCGATATTCAATGCTCTCAAGGCTTGGCCTCAGCTAGCGAGGGCCAAGTTCATACGGTTTCAATCAGACAACATGACAACTGTTGCGTACATCAACCATCAGGGGGGAACAAGGAGTTCCCTAGCGATGGAAGAAGTGACCAAAATCATTCTATGGGCGGAGTCTCACTCCTGCCACCTGTCCGTTATCCACATCCCAGGAGTGGAAAATTGGGAAGCGGATTTTCTGAGTCGTCAGACATTGCATCCGGGGGAGTGGGAACTCCATCCGGAAATCTTTGCCCAAGTCACTCAGCTGTGGGGCATTCCAGACATGGATCTGATGGCCTCTCGTCAGAACTTCAAAGTTCCTTGCTACGGGTCCAGATCCAGGGATCCCAAGGCGGCTCTAGTGGATGCACTAGTAGCACCTTGGACCTTCAAACTAGCTTATGTGTTCCCGCCGTTTCCTCTCATCCCCAGGCTGGTAGCCAGGATCAATCAGGAGAGGGCGTCGGTGATCTTGATAGCTCCTGCGTGGCCACGCAGGACTTGGTATGCAGATCTGGTGAATATGTCATCGGCTCCACCTTGGAAGCTACCTTTGAGACGAGACCTTCTTGTTCAGGGTCCGTTCGAACATCCGAACCTGGTTTCACTCCAGCTGACTGCTTGGAGATTGAACGCTTGATCTTATCGAAGCGAGGGTTCTCAGATTCTGTTATCGATACTCTTGTTCAGGCCAGAAAGCCTGTAACTAGAAAGATTTACCACAAAATTTGGAAAAAATATATCTGTTGGTGTGAATCTAAAGGATTCCCTTGGGACAAGGTTAAGATTCCTAAGATTCTATCCTTCCTTCAAGAAGGATTGGAAAAAGGATTATCTGCAAGTTCCCTGAAGGGACAGATTTCTGCCTTGTCTGTGTTACTTCACAAAAAGCTGGCAGCTGTGCCAGATGTTCAAGCCTTTGTTCAGGCTCTGGTTAGAATTAAGCCTGTTTACAAACCTTTGACTCCTCCTTGGAGTCTCAATTTAGTTCTTTCAGTTCTTCAGGGGGTTCCGTTTGAACCCTTACATTCCGTTGATATTAAGTTATTATCTTGGAAAGTTTTGTTTTTAGTTGCAATTTCTTCTGCTAGAAGAGTTTCAGAATTATCTGCTCTGCAGTGTTCTCCTCCTTATCTGGTGTTCCATGCAGATAAGGTGGTTTTACGTACTAAACCTGGGTTTCTTCCTAAAGTTGTTTCTAACAAAAACATTAACCAGGAGATTATCGTACCTTCTCTGTGTCCGAAACCAGTTTCAAAGAAGGAACGTTTGTTGCACAATTTGGATGTTGTTCGCGCTCTAAAATTCTATTTAGATGCTACTAAGGATTTTAGACAAACATCTTCCTTGTTTGTTGTTTATTCCGGTAAAAGGAGAGGTCAAAAAGCAACTTCTACCTCTCTCTCCTTTTGGATTAAAAGCATCATCAGATTGGCTTACGAGACTGCCGGACGGCAGCCTCCCGAAAGAATCACAGCTCATTCCACTAGGGCTGTGGCTTCCACATGGGCCTTCAAGAACGAGGCTTCTGTTGATCAGATATGTAGGGCAGCGACTTGGTCTTCACTGCACACTTTTACCAAATTTTACAAGTTTGATACTTTTGCTTCTTCTGAGGCTATTTTTGGGAGAAAGGTTTTACAAACCGTGGTGCCTTCCATTTAGGTGACCTGATTTGCTCCCTCCCTTCATCCGTGTCCTAAAGCTTTGGTATTGGTTCCCACAAGTAAGGATGACGCCGTGGACCGGACACACCTATGTTGGAGAAAACAGAATTTATGTTTACCTGATAAATTACTTTCTCCAACGGTGTGTCCGGTCCACGGCCCGCCCTGGTTTTTTTAATCAGGTCTGATAATTTATTTTCTTTAACTACAGTCACCACGGTACCATATGGTTTCTCCTATGCAAATATTCCTCCTTAACGTCGGTCGAATGACTGGGGTAGGCGGAGCCTAGGAGGGATCATGTGACCAGCTTTGCTGGGCTCTTTGCCATTTCCTGTTGGGGAAGAGAATATCCCACAAGTAAGGATGACGCCGTGGACCGGACACACCGTTGGAGAAAGTAATTTATCAGGTAAACATAAATTCTGTTTTTCTAACTTTGACCCCCAAAATCTGTTACACATCTACAATCACCAAAAAACACCCATGCTAAATAGTTTATAAATTTTGTCCTGAGTTTAGAAATACCCAATGTTTACACGTTCTTTGCTTTTTTTGCAATTTATGGGGCAATAAATACAAGTAGCACTTTGCTATTTCCAAACCACTTTTTTTTCAAAATTAGCGCTAGTTACTTTGGAACCCTGATATCTGTCAGGAATCCCTGAATATCCCTTGACATATATATATTTTGTTTTAGAAGACATCCCAAAGTATTGATCTAGGCCCATTTTGTGGTATATTTCATGCCACCATTTCACCGCCAAATGCGATAAAAAAAAAAAAGTTCACTTTTTCACAAATTTTGTCACAAACTTTAGGTTTCCCACGAAACGTTTGCTGTTTTTGCACCTGTTCTACAACCTGTTTTTGCACTACTGTGCTTACCACTTTTTAATCTATCTTGTATGATTTTAACAAGTTTGGAATAAAATTGAACTTTTATATATCTGTGGGCTTGGAGCGCTTATTTTTCCCTACATTGGATGGACTGTTGCTATTTTGTGCGTGTGCAGATGCACTGGGAATATTTGCTTGCCGCCTAGGATATCATTTATATATTTTTTCACATATACCCTCACTCTATTAGTGCCTATCATATTCTCAGGATTTGTTTTTACATACCCCAGGGGCGCTCCGTTGAGCAGGTTTCATTTGTATAAATAAATACAAGTAGCACTTTGCTATTTCCAAACCACTTTTTTTTCAAAATTAGCGCTAGTTACTTTGGAACTGTCAGGAATCCCTGAATATCCCTTGACATGCATATATTTTGTTTTAGAAGACATCCCAAAGTATTGATCTAGGCCCATTTTGGTATATTTCATGCCACCATTTCACCGCCAAATGCGATAAAAAAAAAAAAAAGTTCACTTTTTCACAAATTTTGTCACAAACTTTAGGTTTCCCACTGAAATTATTTACAAACAGCTTCTGCAATTATGGCACAAATGGTTGTGAATGCTTCTCTGGGATCCCCTTTTTCAGAAATAACAGACTTATATGGCTTTGTGGTTGCTTTTTGGTAATTAGAAGGTCGCTAAATGCCGCTGCGCACCACACGTGTTTTATGCCCAGGAGTGAAGGGGTTAATTAGGGAACTTGTAGGGAGCTTGTAGGGTTAATTTTAGCTTTAGTGTAGTGTAGTAGACAACCCCAAGTATTGATCTAGGCCCATTTTGGTATATTTTATGCCACCATTTCACCGCCAAATGCGAGCAAATAAAAAAAAAAAACTTTACATTTTTCACAATTTTAGGTTTCTCACTGAAATTATTTACAAACAGCTTGTGCCATAGTTGCCAACATTTGAAAAAAATTTCCAGGGACACTTTGCAGCTATCAATTACCTGCATGAAATGTTTAACCACACCCCCTGCCCTAAAGCCCGCCCACTTTGCCAAACCCCCATAATTAGCATAATTTAGCTCCGCCCATTTTTATGGTGCAGAATATATATATATATATATATATATATATATAAAATTAAAATATGAAAATAGAAGTAGAATGTACAGAATGGAATTAATGAAATAAATGGCCCATGCATCATATGCTACTATCTCATTGTGTTGAAAACATTCCAATTCTCCTACTTACATTTTTATGTAAACCATTCAACGGAGATCAGAAATCAATTTTGTTGTACAAACCACTACAATTTTATAGTTAATGGCTCTTTAGAAGCCACTCCACTGCTTATGTTTTTAAATGGATACCACCACCCTGTTTCTGATCCACCTGATAGGATTTCTGTAGTTTCAATTTCCAGCCTTTACATATTTTATTGAACTTCAATGGTTGAATGAAATATATACGAGAACATAAGTTTTGAAACATAATTTAATAGAAACAATATGTTAAATATATTAAATCAATCACAATAAATAAATGTTACTAGAACGTTAAATTAACGGGGGGGAAAAAATTCTCACCTTTTCCAACTTTTGCAATATTTTTTTTAAAACAAACTGTCATAGTCACATTTGTAGACTTAAATGTGATGTCATATAACTATATTTTTAACTGTTAAAGCATTGAGTTATGCTACAAAACAAATAATATATATATAATTTTCTATTAACAAAAACTCAAGTATTGCATAAATCAATCTTTGTAGTGAACAGGCCCATGTCCTCAGTTTAATGTAAGCTTAAAGTTTATAGTTCAGGTTTCCAAACTGCATGCCCTTCCTCTTCAGGTGCTCTCTTCAGCATGTTTGTTGTTCTCTCTGTTCTCTTCGTTGTTTTAAGGTTTTGTATGTGATCGAACCTGCTTTCTTAACAAGCTCAGTGCTCGGCTTCCATTCGTAACAGGAGACAGATGAAAATAAATTAACTTTTGCTGTCAAAATGCCAACTAGCGTATTTCTAATTCCTGTAGACTCATAATGAACACTTGAGGAAGACCGTGCTTGTTTGGTGTCTTTACCTAACTGATTCCTCAGTTCTGTTTGTACCTTTCTCACCATGTTAAATATGGTTTCACAATACGCATTACTGTGTGGAATCAGCAGTAGGTATTTTGAAAGTTTGCAAAGAAGAGGGTACATTTTCTGGCCAGATGATGGATGGGTAAGATTAGAAATATTTTGCCATATGCTATCAATCCTTACTGAACTTTGATCTTGCTCTTCTGTCAATCCAATCTCTGTGTTTCTTGATATTTGGTACAGTTCGTACTCACACTGCAAACTATCAACCTCTCTGTCTGCAATAATACCAGGAAAGTTAGTGAGGATGTCCATTATTTCTTCAAAAGATACAAACAGGCGTTTTCTTGGATCAAGAAATCTTGCAGCTCTTAAAACTGTATTCTTCATGGGAAACCTTTTCTTCATGTAGCCAAGGGCTGCACAGTAAAATTCCCTCACATCTGAGTAAAAAACTGTGATGGCATTTTCATTTAGATCATCCTCATGGACTCTAAGAGCCTGTCGAGCAGCAAATCCAATAAACAATTGCCTGTTATCTTTTTGGTTTTCAGTGGAACAGAAATCAACATCCAACAATTCTTCTGTTTGGTTTGCTAATATTTCAGGTTTCACAAGTTTGCTGATGAAATATTTATACAATTCCATCATCTCTTCGTATAAAACATGAACTTTTGGTTCATTTGATTGCAGCATTATGTTGAAGTTGTCAACTTTGTTAAGAACTGCATGAACAAAGAAAAGGTAGATCATTGTTATTCTATTTTCGTACAGTGAGACTAAGCGTTTTTCTCTTTCAGTTCCCTTATTTCTTCCTCTGCCATCTTCTCCATCACCAAAGTAAGTGGAAAAATAACCTTTTAGTGCATCCCATTTAGAAAGAATTCTTTCCACACATTTCATTTGGCTTAGCCATCGCGTTGAGCAGTGCTTCAGTACTTTCCTGACATCTGTATTGCAGAAAATCATAAAGTCTCGTAAATCTTCTTTTCTGGAACAGGCTTTTTCAAAGTGATAATATGTGTCAATTATAAGGTCTTCAACACTCACTGACAACATTTTTGCAGCTCGCTGACTTAACAAATGGGCCAAGTGGCATGGACAGCCCACATCAAACACTGTTGATTGTTTTACTTTTATTCTGCTCAGCACACTGTTGTGTCTACCAACCATCACACTTGCGTTGTCACTGCTGTAGGCCACACAATTTTTCCAATCCAATGCTTTCTTTGAAATTACATCATTTATGCCATTAAAAATGTTTTCTCCAGTTGCTTTGTTACAAGGAAACATGTCAAGTAATGATGTGATGACATTTATTGAATTTTTTTCATGGTGCCTTAGTAAAACTGGGAACAGTTTATCTTCGCTATCGCTGCTGCCATCGGTAGCCAAGGAAAACCATCCTTCACTAGTGTCTAACAATGAATTTAACACTTTCTTTTGTGCTTCTGGTGCTATAATACCATTGCACAAGTGCGTAGCTTTTGTTCTTCCACATGTAAATTTTGAAGAAACTTCTCCTGGGAACATTTCTTTGAAGAGTTTTGCAGCATGGTCACTGGACAGGAATGCAATGTTATGTTCAATCATAAATCCAGTCCAAAGCACTGCAGCTCGGTTGGCCTGTTCATGTACTGGAGCTGTGTTAGCCGTTGATGCCCAGCTTGTTATTTTTTTGCTCGATATTCCTGCACAATACATGTCTGCCTTTAATATATGGACTTGGGATTCTATGTGCACTCTGATATCATTAATGCCACCATGTGCAATTTTTATATCTTTAGAACAGTATGTGCAAAAGGCATATGAACTACCCATTCTACTTGCCTTAATAAACGGAAATTGAGAAGGCCAAATGGAGTTAAAATGGCAAAAACGTTTTTTTCTCGCAGCTGAATTTTTTTTTTTGGTGGGGGCACTGACATTGGGTTGTCCTTGATTGCTGGACTCACTGACACCAGGTTGACACTCATTGCTGGACTCGCTGACATCAGGTTGACCCTGATTGCTGGACTCACTGACATAAGGTTGACCATGATTGCTGGATTCAATGACATTTGGTTGACCCTGATTGCGGTCTAGAAGAATAGGACTTAATTGTCTTCTCTCTTCTGTATTGTCGGAGTCTGACAGAGACATAGGCAAATCTTCAGCTGTCTCTCTCTCATATCGCACAGTGTGACTTTGTTCTCCTCGCTCAGTGGACCTTTGCTCTGCTATCCCTTTCTCAACTGACAGAGCAAGACTTGGTTGCCCTCTCTTTTTGACAACTGTTTTAAGTGGCAGAGCAGAAATAGGTCTTCTTCGCTTTTTTCCCTTGGTTTCCACTGCCTTTAATCTCTTGAGTGGCAACCTCTGACTCAGTTCTCCAGGCTCTTTCTGAAATGGAAGAATCAGACTTTGTTCCTCTTCAGGCAGTCTCTCAGCTGGAGGAGTGCCACTTCCATGTCCTTCCTCTTCAGGCACTCTCTCAACTGGAAGAGTGCTACTTGCATGTCCTCCTTCAGGCACTCTCTCAGCTGTCTCTCCTTGCTCTTCAGTTACTATATCATTTGGTGTAGCAACATCTACCTGTCTTTGTCCTACAGGCCCTTTCTTATCTATGGTACCTTTCTCAGCTTTCTTCTTAAAGAAATGTAATATGCTACGATTTTTCGAGCTCATCTTTTCTTTCTCTAGATAATTTGCTTTCTCCTTTAATAAAAACAAAAACAAAAACTGTATGTACTCTAATCTGGGGTTAATATATAGATAGTTTTATAATCTAGTTTGTGTCAAGAAATCAATCGGCAATTGGCAAATAGTTGATGATCCCTAAATACTTTTACTCTGGGAACAATATATATATATATTGTATTCCTTTCCAAAAATTGATGTAACTGTTTTTAATGGACAGAGGCCAGGCAAATTTAAATGGACACTAAACCCAATTTTTTTCTTTCATGATTCATATAGAGCAGCAATTTTAAGCAACTTTCTAATTTACTCCTATTATCAATTTTTCTTCATTCTTTTGTTATCTTTATTTAAAAAGCAGGAATGTAATGCATAGGAGCCGGCCCATTTTTGTTTGAGAACCTGGGTTATGCTTGTTTATTGGTGGCTAAATGTCAGCCACCAATAAGGAAGCGCTATCCATGGTGCTGAACCTAAAATGGGCTGGCTGCTAAGATTTACATTCCTGCTTTTTAAATAAAGATAGCAAAAGAACGTAGAAAAATTGACAATAGGAGTAAATTAGAAAGTTGCTTAAAATGTCATGCTCTATCTGAAACATGAAAGAAAACATGTGGGTTTAGTGTCCCTTTAAAATAAAGGTTAAATCTTTGGCACCCTATGACGTACTCCTGATGAGCCGCAGGGGAAAATGATGATCAGCTCCATTATGGAAAATTGTGTTTGTTACCAAACAGATGCAATAGAGGCAAATACTTAAGGAAGGAGGTTGATAAATACTGCTTAATTTCCTTACAAATATTCTTACACAATCTATTACCAGTGCGTAAATTAACCTTATTAGTAATTCTCAGTCAAATCATTCAAGTGGAACTCATCACCAATAACCTTTACTGCATAAAAAAATTGACAGAGGAGAAATTTGCTAAATTATAAAGAATATAACATAAAATATACTCTGTAGTTCAATGTCTAATCATACATGGCTAGGGAGACAATGACAAATAGGCCCCAATAAATAACAGCTTATCTTGAGCAAAGCACTCAACCCATATTAGAACTTTAGAAGTTAGTAATTACAATGGGCATTCTGTGTCAAAGTTTTAAAAGTGATCTAATCAGCTGTGGGTGTTCCACTTTTCTAGCTTTGACTCAGACATGATCTTTGTAAATCAATAAAATAAGTATGTAGCTTTGACTCAGACATGATCTTTGTAAATCAATAAAATAAGTATGTAGCTTTGACTCAGACATGATCTTTGTAAATCAATAAAATAAGTATGTAGCTTTGACTCAGACATGATCTTTGTAAATCAATAAAATAAGTATGTAGCTTTGACTCAGACATGATCTTTGTAAATCAATAAAATAAGTATGTAGCTTTGACTCAGACATGATCTTTGTAAATCAATAAAATAAGTATGTAGCTTTGAATATATCTGCACTAGTGGAAGTGCAAAGTAGAGTGTCCCTAGCATGAGAATACTTTCAGGGCCGGTGCAAGGATTTTTGTGTACACAGGCGAAGGTGCATTTTGACGCCCTCCATTAAAGGGACAGTCTACACAAAAATTGTTATCTTTTAAAAAGACAGATAACGCCTTTACTACCCATTCCCCAGCTTTGCACAACAACCTACATTGTTATATTAATATACTTTATAACATTTAAACCTCTACATTTCTGTCTGTTTCAAAGGCTCTATAGACAGCCTCTTAATCACATGCTTTGGTATTTGCTTTTCACAACGTGAGACTGATAGTTCATGTGGGCCATATAGATAATAATGTTTTCACGCCTGAGAAGTTTATGTGGGCCATATAGATAATGTTTTCACACAGTACTAAATGCAACTCAATAGATAATAAATAGTCACAGTCATGTGATCAGGGGGCTGTTAGAAGATACTTAGATACAAGGTAATCACAGAGGTAAAAAGTGTATTAATAGGACAGTGTACACCAGAATTTTTATTGTTTTAAAAGATAGATCATTCATTTATTACCAATTCCCTAGTTTTGCATAACCAACACAGTTATATTAAAGGGACAGTAAAGTCAAAATAAATCTTTCATGATTTAAATAGGGCATGTCATTTTAAACAACTTTCCAATTTACTTGTATTACCAATTTTGCTTTGTTCTCTTGGTATTCTTAGTTGAAATCTAAATCATGTGCTAATTTCTTAGACCTTGAAGACTGCCTCTAATCGGAACGCATTTTGACAGTTTTTCACCACTAGAGGGTGTTAGTTCATGTGTTTCATATAGATAACATTGAGCTCCGGCACGTGAAGCTCCTAAGAGCAAGCACTGATTGGCTAAAAATGCATGTCTGTCAAAAGAACTGAAATAAGGGGGCAGTTTGCAGAGGCATAGATACAAGGTAATCACAGAGGTAAAAAGTATATTATTATAACTGTGTTGGTTGTGCAAAATTGGGGAATGGGTAATAAAGGGATTATCTACCTTTTTAAACAACATAAATTCTGGTGTTTACTGTCCCTTTAATACACGTTTTACCTCTGTAAATACCTTGTATCTAAGCCACAGGAAACTGCCCCCTTATTTCAGTTCTTTTGACAGAAATCCATTTTAGCCAGAGCTGACTCCCTGGAACTCCACGTGCGTAAGCACAGTGTTATCTATATGACACATGAACTAACACCCTAGTGGTGAAACACTATCAAAATGCCCTGAGAGAAGAGGTGGTCATAATAAGCAAAGCTATAACATGAATATTTATAGCACGGCGTGTTATAAAGAGACAACTGATTATTATGTAGCATTTGTTTCTATATACAGTCATATTACAGGGAGAATTCTAGAGCAGCTAATAAGGAGTTATATCACCAGCAGACTGGTTATATACACCCTGTACAAACAGCTGGCACTCTGGCTATACACATTTTCCTGCCCTCTGCTGCAGGAAGTGCCAACATTTTGCAGAGTGTGGGATTTTTAGTTGTGTGATGCGAGGCTCAAGTGGGCCATATGTTATGCAGGGGGGCACATAGGGGCCAGACACTGTGGAGGTGGGCATATGGGAACAAGATATTATGCAGGGGGAACATTGGGTCCAGACATTGTGCAGGGGGGACATATTGGGATATTAGGAAGGTGTCACATAATGGGGGCCAGCAATTATGCAAGGGGAACATAGGGGACAAACATTTTGCAAGGGGCACATTAGGGACCAGATATTATGCAGGGGGGGGGGGATATGGGGGCCAGACATTGTGCAGGGGGGCATGGGGGGCAGATATTATGTAGAGGGGCACATGGGGGGCATATATTTATGCAGGGTTAGCACTAAGGGTCAAATATTATGAAGGGGGGATGGGGGCTATATATTATATGCTGGGTGACACATGGGGGCTATTTATTATGTAGGGGGGACATAGAATGCCTATCTCAATGCTATTAGCAAATAATCTGCCACTCAGCTGTTATTTTATTTGTTATATCTGCTGGTAGAGATATTTTTCAGTAAAGCTTCTTAATTTTTTAATTACCCTGGCTATAGAAAATGATCTGCCACTGTTATATACAGTTTATTTGTTATGATCTAATCTGTTGGTTCTGTAAGTACAGATATTTTGTAGTAAAGCTTCAGAAGGGTACTGCATCTCTGTACTTACAGAACCAACAGATAATAACAAATAAACTCTGTATATATTATAACAGTGGCAGATCATTTGCTAATATCAGCCAGGGTAATTAAAAAATTAAGAAGCTTAACTTTACTGAAACATATCTCTACCAGCAGATAAAACAAATAAACTGCATATAACAGTGGAAGATCATTTGTTAAAAAATATCAGCCAGGGTAATTAAAAAATTAAGAAGCTTTTTTTTACTATTTTTTAATTACCCCTCAGATTGCGATCTACCTGCTGCCTGGTTGTTACAGTTACTTTATAATAAATTGTCATTTATTATCAGCATTTTTTCCTAGCATAACAGACTGAAATAAAACTTATTTAAGTCACAAAAATGTATATTTTTTAAAAATAATTCATTCTGATTTCATGGTTGTACTGTTTAACGGTTTAGCAGCCAGAGCAGTACCTAAAACTTTTTATTGCAGCCTGACTAGAGAGCAGGTTCATATGCGCAGCAGGCAGCCCAGACTCTCACCTCTCACAGTCTCGACTCACTCTCGTCTGGTCCAGATCGGCAGCGCCTCAAGTCAGAGGATTACGGGGGTGACACTCTCAGCTGCTCACTTGTCAGACAGTGACCTCCAGCCTGCTGCCGCGTGTTCCTGTGAGAACTTCACACTCCTCAGTGCTCTAGTGAGCGGCAACGCAGGGTCACGTGAGCTGCCCCTGGTGACATCACGCCTGCTCGTCGCTGATTCGCTCCTTTACAAATTCAAAGGAGGGGAGGCGGGCCTCAGAGTGTCACAATCGCGGACGCGCTACTAGCTAACTCAAAAAAGCACTGCAGCCTGCTACTCTTGCCGGGACAGTCCGGGACATTTAAATGGCCGGGACCCGGTCCCAAATTCCGGGACTGTCCCGGCAAAAACGGGACAGTTGGCAAGTATGCTTGTGCTATTATGGCAGAAATTGTTGTAAAAGCTTCTCTGTGATCCCCTTTGTTCAGAAATAGCAGACTTATATGGCTTTGGAGTTGCTTTTTGGTAATTAGAAGGCCGCTAAATGCTGCTGAGCACCACACGTGAATTATGCCCAGCAGTGAAGGGGTTAAATTAGGTAGCTTGTAGGGAGCTTGCAGGGTTAATTTTAGAGATCAGCCTCCCACCTGACACATCCCACCCCCGATCCCTCCCATACAGCTCTCTTCCCTCCCCCACCCCACAATTGTTCCCGCCATCTTAAGTACTGGCAGAAAGTCTGCCAGTACTAAATAAAATATATATATTTTTTTAAAATAAAAATAACAAAATATTTTAGTTGTGATGGACCCCTGCCTTAGCACCAACCTCCCTGATCCCCCCCTCCAGCTCTCTAACCCTCTCCCCTACCTAATTACCTCCATCTTGGGTACTGGCAGCTGTCTGCCAGTACCCAGTTTGGCCCCACAAACCAAAGTATTTTAATTTTATTGATAACTTTTATTTTTATTTTTAATTATTTCTGTAGTGTAGCAGCCCCCCCCCCCACAATACCCCCCCCCCCCCCCCCCTCCCAGATCCTTTTATATGTAAAAAAAAAATTAATAACTTTTTTTTCCCCTTCCTTCCTTCCTTCATTGGTGTCAGTGTGGCTAATGCGCGCACGTGCACGTGCACACGCGGCCCTGTGCACGCGCGCATGTGCACGCGCCCGTGCACGCCCGCGCGTATCGTGCATGCCCGCACGCATCGTGCACGCGCGCACACGCTCCCTCCTCCCACCCGAACAACGGCACCATCGGCAACATCTCTACCGGTGCAGAGAGGGCCACAGAGTGGCTCTCTCTGCATCGGAGGCTTGTAAAGGGGTATTGCAGGATGCCTCCATATCGAGGCATCACTGCAATACCCTCAGAGCTGCTGGAAGCGATTGTGATTACTTCCAGCACTCTGTTAGACAACTGACGTACCAGGTAAGTCTATTGTCATTAACAGTTAGTTTTTGCATGACGTACCTGGTACGTCAGTTGTCATTAAGGGGTTAAAGGGACATAATACTCATATGCTAAATCACTTGAAACTGATGCAGTATAACTGTAAAAAGCTGACAGGAAAATATCACCTGAGCATCTCTATGTAAAAAAGGAAGATATTTTACCTCACAATTTCCTCAGCTCAGCAGAGTAAGTTCTGTGTAAAAAAAATACACTTCAGCTGTTGCTCAGCTGCAGATAAAAAAAAATGAAAAAATGAACTGCAGCCAATCAGCATCAGCAGTGCTGAGATCATGAACTCTTTTACTGTGATCTCATGAGATTTGACTTAACTCTCATGAGATTTCATAGTAAACGTCCTTTAAACTGAATGGGGAAATAACATGAGAGTGCACGAGGCTCAACCCCTTAGCTGTCCCGGGACAGACATACTGATTTGCTGCTTAGAAGTCCTTTACAATGGGATGTGGCTACTGAGGAACTTTTGAGGTAAAATATATTTCTTTTTTACATAGAGATGTTCGAGTGATATTTTCTAGTCAGCTTTTTACAGCTATGCTGCATCACTTTCAAGTGTTTAAACATTTGGGTATTATGGCCCTTTAATTGGAGGAGTTTTTTCTTTGCTCTTAGTTCTTTTTAGTGTTGTTGATGCAAGGATGTTTTTGATGCACTTGTTTTTTCTATACGTGACTTTAGGGGGTCCAGTAAGGATATTAACTAATATCGGATCTTTTTGTAAGATTCCCTAATGCTTTTTTAGAATCTTTTCCACTTGTATAAAGTGGTAATGAATCTGGTGTTTGTGTCCTGGTTCTTACTTTTAGACTCACTGTCTTTGGTTTTTAAAAGACATTTTCTGTCGGTATTTTTCACCTTGTCATATGCTTCTCTGACTATGATCTCTGGATATTGTTTGTTCTTGAATTTAGCTTTAAGAAATTCTGCTGCAGTTTCAAAGTCTTCATCTTTGCTGCAATTACGTTTTACTCTTTGAAACTACCCGTAGGGTATATTGTTTACTGGGAGGCATTGGGAGCATTTTGAACAGTTCCACAACAAAAACAGCGATCAATTTACCATAAAAGCAATTGAACAAATACCATATTCAAAAGGAAAAGAGAGACTGCTTGAGCTACGGAAAAGAGAGACCTACTGGATTCACCGCCTGAGGTCACTACAACCAATAGCATACCTCCCAACATTTCTAAATTCAAAAGAGGGACCCCCCCGCGGCAAAAAAATGAAATGTGGTGGGCGGGGGCGGAGCTTAAAAAAATCATAAGACCAAAGTAATATAAATAAAATTCTAAATAAAGTCATATCTTTTAATACTCTTAGGCAGCAAATCAAACACAAGCTCAAACCACCGGTATAGCTATGTGAGCTTTAATTAACCTTTGCATAGACAGTTCTAAATTTTTTTATCTTAATTGGACATTTAATAATAGATTCTTTAAAACTGCTCTCTGCATTCCTTATTAATATTCTAGATTCTGGCCTTTAAAGTTAGCAAAAATGCACAGTAACACACTACATAGCTTACACATGCACATACACACACACACTACATTACATAGCATACACTTACACACACACTCCAACTGCTCACCAAGGGACAAACATCTTACCACAGACAGGGGTTAATTTCTCCCAATGCTCCTCAGATACCTCACATGTTTGAGGTCTTAAAAGGTGAGCAATATTCTTACTTTTTGTACTATATTGTTAACTAGTATATTCATACTGCACCATAAATTGTTTTCTGTTTATGTTTTTCTCCATTCTATGAGCGCTACCTTAAAAACCTTATATATATGTAGAAATATGTATTTAAGAATAAATAGAACATATTCTGTTATGTGAAGAACATTGGAATGTGAAATATTCATTTTTCACGTTGGGTTTAGCGCACTTGAATAAACGTGATTGGGTTAGTGCACAAGTATAGCGAAGTTAACGCGCTCCACTTTTAATCCAGCCCTTAGTGTTTGATTGCAGATGCATAGGGCACTTGCAGCATTTGTACATATGCCCCTGAAACAGTAATAACATTCACTAATACCTGCGTGTTATACAAACCATAAACATCACAATTTGTATTATATTAGCCTCAGCCGTTCCTGGTTGTCTGATATTAATATATACAGATTTAGATTTCTACCATTTTATCATATTTGAAGGAACATTTAATTCCCAAACTTGTTTCCTTAGCACCTGGAATATATATATATATATATATATATATATATATATATATATATATATATATATATATATATATATGTATTTATATATATATATAGTGTTACCTCTGCATTAGGGGAGAGCTGAGCTTGTGGCGATAAATTGGGTTTAGTCTGTATAATAGTTTAACATTACATTGTAAATAAAGATTGTTGTCACTGGCAAGTAGTATGATCTATACAACTTTATAGCAATTTATTTGTATGATATTGTGTTTTGTGAAATATATGCAGGAAATAAGATTATTTCCTTTAAGGTCCCATAGAGAGTATTATACACTGTGGTGTAATGGAGAAGGCTATTAGCAGAGAGTCACAGATATGATCTTGTGACAAACTTGAGGACTAAATAGAATCCGGAACAAGAGGAACAGATATCATGAAGGCTTATAGAATGTGACATGTATATTAACCTGTGTCATACATATATACATACGCACACGTAACCTGTGTCATACATATATACATACACACAGGTAATCTGTGTCATACATATATACATACGCACACGTAACCTGTGTCATACATATATACATACACACATGGGCGCACACGTAACCGATTTCATACATATATACATACACACATGGGTGCACATGTAACCTGTGTCATACATATATACATACACACATGGGTGCACATGTAACCTGTGTCATACATATATACATGTGCACATGTAACCTGTGTCATACATATATACATACGCACATGGGCACATACGTAACCTGTGTCATACATATATACATACGCACATGGGTGTACATGTAACCTGTGTCATACATACTGTATATACATAGGCACATGGGTGCACATGTAACCTGTGTCATACATATATACATACGCACATGGGCGCACACGTAACCTGTGTCATACATATATACATACGCACATGGGCGCACACGTAACCAGTGTCATACATATATACATACGCACATGGGCGCACACGTATCCGATTTCATACATATATACATACGTGTGTCATACATATATACATACGCACATAGGCGTACACGTAACCCGTGTCATTCATATATACATACGCACATGGGCGCACACGTAACCGGTGTCATACATATATACATACGCACATGGGCGCACACGTATCCGATTTCATACATATATACATACGTGTGTCATACATATATACATAGGCACATAGGCGTACACGTAACCCGTGTCATACATATATACATGCACACACATAACCCATGTCGTACATATATACATATGCACACGGGCGCACCCGTAACCTGTGTCATATATATATATATATACATACGCACATAGGCGTACACGTAACCCGTGTCATACATATATACATACACACCCGAGCCCACACATAATCAGTGCACAGGTCACAACATTTACACAAAATGACCTAGGCTTGTTATTCGTTACATGAACAAGCAGACAACACATATTAGACAGTCAGCTCTATAGATGCGTCAGCATTGACTTCTGATTATCCCTTTCATGTTAACTAGTTAGTTTTAGTGACACCAAGATCCTTTGTGCATCGGTGCAACAGACTAAATCACATGATAGCGGCACAGTATTGTAAGTTCAGGCAAATGTTCGATTATAAAATCAGGGAGAAACCCCCCAAAAATGTCTTTCATGGTTCAGACAGAGTGTAAAAACCCCTTTCCAGTTTACTGCTATTATCAAATTGACTTTGTTTTCTTGGTATCCTTTGTTGAAAAATAGGTAGGAAGGTGTAGGAGCGTGCACGGGACTGGAGCATTATATGGCAGCAGTTTTATAATTGTGTTATACATTTGTAAGAACAGTAGGTGGCAGAAGTGTTTCATGTAATGTACAGCTGTAGAAATGTGCACACTACTGGTCTAGATATCTCTTCAACAAAGAATACCATGGGAACAAAGTCAGTTTTATAGTAGAAGTGAATTAAACACTCTTTAAATACTGTATGCTCTGTCTGAATCACAAATAACATTTTTGGGTTTGATGTCCCTTTAAATGCTTATAATTTTGATTTAATGAATTAATTACATTTGTTCTGTAAGGTCAGATAGTTTGTCACTGAACGTGACAAGTTTGAGAGCCTATTACAGTATATAAAGGTGATATTTATGGCACAATGATACGCTGCAAACAGAAGGACAATGCATATGTGGGATTGAACTAGACGTAACCTTTAGTAAACCTGTTTAAGTATTCTTAGTTTGCACTTTAGGGCAAGATTACAAGTCGTGCGCTATGACTTTTCAGCGTCCGATATGAGGGCATATTTAAAGGGACACTGAACCCAATTTTTTTCTTTTGTGATTCAGATAGAGCATGCAATTTTAAGCAACTTTCTAATTTACTCCTATTATCAAATTTTCTTCGTTCTCTTGCTATCTTTACTTGAAATAAAAGCCATCTACGATTTTTTGGGTTAAGAACTCTGGACAGCACTTTTTGATTGGTGGATGGATTTTTTCCACCAATCAGCAAGGACAACCAAGGTTGTTCACCAAAATGGGCCGGCATCTAAACTTAGATTCTTGCATTTCAAATAAAGATACCAAGAGAATAAAGAAAATGTAATAATAGGAGTAAATTAGAAAGTTGCTTAAAAATTCATGCTCTATCTGAATCACAAAAGAAAAATTTTGGGTTCAGTGTCCCTTTAACAATGTGCGAGAGGACATGATACGAAGTAGCGCATCATGTCTGCTGCACATCCCTGCCCATCGATAAATTTCGACAGCATACGCTGTCGGTATTTATCATTGCACCAGCAGTTCTTGTGAACTGCTGGTGCAATGCCGCCCCCTGCAGATTTGCGGACAATCAGACGCTAGCAGGGGGTGTCAATCTGTCCGACGATTTCTGCCAGCCACCGCAGAGCAGGCGGACAAGTTATGGAGCAGCGGTCTTTAGACCGTTACTTCATAACTTCTTGATAACGTCTTGATAAACAAGGGGCCTCAAGCTACATACGCAGATATTACAAGTCTTGAAAAATCACAATAGCCTTTTACGCAACAATCCTTTCCGTGGTCAAAGAGTTGTAGTTAACAATTTTCCGCAACATAAAAGTTAAACACTTAAAAAATACATTACAAAGTACTGTTACACTCATAGTAACACTGTCTTATAAAAATTATTTTAAAAAAATATATTGCACACAAAAGTTATAAGGGCTAAAAGATACAAGATTGCGGGTGTTAGAAAAAAAAAGCAGACGCAGGGATTTTACATTGACATACATAGAGAAACATGGATTTATATGTATAGAGATATGCTTAACCCCTTAACGACCAAGGACATGCTAGGTACGTCCTCCATTGGATCTCTGGCAATCTTCTGGCCAGTAGTTGGAAAAGATTGTCGGGTGCACGGGTGCGCACCAGCGATTCGGTACTTAGAAATTTTGAAGTGGTGGGAGAGGGTGGTGGGTAGGGTTGCTACCCGTTCCTTAAAATACAGAACACTTATAAGTTACACATGCTGCAGGGTGTGCAGGGAGGAATATGAATAGTGCTGTCCAGAAACACAATACATGTTCCTCCCTGCACACCCTGCAGCATGTGTAACTCATAAGTGTCCAGGAAAACATGGCTGAGCTGGCAACCCTAGGTGGCAGTTGTGGGTGGGAGAGGAGGGGGGAAATAATTTTTCAAAATAGGTCGGGGAGGGGGTAGGGTATGGAAGGGGGCAGCTACACTACAGAGAAATAGTGGTTTATTTAAAAGAAAACATATTTAACCCTTTGAGTGCTAAGCACTTTCCCACCTGGGTGCTAAGTTTTTTTAAGTTTTTTTTTTTTTTTTTTTAAGATCCCCAAGACTTACACTGTTGGAAAGGTTAGGTAGCTGCTTAGATGCCTGATATACAGGATTATACAGGATTCTAAGCAGCATGCCCCCTGCTCCTATACTTAACATTGTTAAGTATAAATAAAGTGGCGCGGTGATGTCATAACGCGCATAACGTGAAGCTCCGGTGATGCCTGTCACTATGCAGGCCCGATTGCCGGGTAGGAGCGGGTGGGAGCCCCCAGATCTCCCTCAAGGTGGAAGAGTGCTAGCGACGGCTCTGAGCCGTCGTTGGCACCAGAGTGGGAAACTCTGCGACAGCTCAGAGCCATCGTTAGCACTCAAGGGGTTAAGACCCTTTATCAGTAATAAAGCATAGGGATATAGTACAAGTCTAGTGTGGGCTGATATATGCATATCTCTGTATGACTGCAAGAACGAAGGGAAAGACCAGATATATGTTACTCATAGTTGCCAAAATGTCCCTGATTTCCAGGGACAGTCCCTGGATTTTGTTGTATGTCCCTGGATTTTGTTTGTCCCTGGAAATGTGAGCTGGTGCATGTGAGACACAAGTTGATATGATGATATGAAAGATGCTGTCAGACTAAATAATACAAAAATCCATTTGCCTCCAACAGCTTACCCATTCCGGTGCAGTGCATAATCACACAGTAAGATCAGCTGCACTGAGTGTTTGCTGTGTCTCCCCTCCTGTGTATAGTAATTTGACACAGCAGCCTAGCTCCTCTCCTGCACCTCTGCCCTTAGAGTGTATTTAGTAGACTGGGATAACTTAGGAAGCATTGCTTCTGGCTGATAGGACAGTGGATCTAACATAGTTTTGTGTCACTTCAGTTCCGGCACAGAAGACCGAGCGCTAAATTTGCCTGTTTGTGGGCATGCAATAATTAATCAGCCAATACAAGTGGCTGGTTATTGCTACCGCAAGCTCGCTGTAGCAATTAGCGCTTATAAAATTAATCAGATATCAGATCTCTGGTTAATTTTTTAAATGTGCCCTAAATGCCCCCAAAATGCTAGTGTATTTTATTTTTAAAAAAAGATAGCAGCATCTTTTTTTTTTTAATAAAATATCTGCACTAGGCAGTATTTTGGGGGTTAAGTTGGTGGGAGTGGGGTGTTGGAAAAAACAAAAGGCACTGAAAATGCATTTACATTGCGGTTATGGGAACTGTGTGTTCCTAGTAAATATATATGTACTGTGTATGCTTATATACTGTACATATATATATATATATATATATATATATATATATATATGTGTGTGTGTGTAAATATGTGTATATAAACACATATTAACACAATATATATGTATATAATCATATACAAATATATTTAAATTTGCTTACATCGCTGAGCTACTTACTCCCTTCACTTTTGCATCAGAACCTAATCTGGCGGGGCAACTTGTAATACCAGTGCACATTAGCGTGCAATGGTATTACACAGTGGAGCACAAATATTGCTTTTATGAAAGCAGTATTTAGCGCTCCCCTTGTAATCTGGCCCATAGTATATTTTTCTTCTTAAATGGGAAGAGTCCGCAGCTGCATTCATTCATTCTTTGCCTTTCGTCACAGGAGGTTGGCAGAGAAGTGTCAGAAGATTGAAGACAGTCTCTTATGGAGGGTAGTACTCTTTGAAATGGGACTGGAGTTTTAAGTAATCCTGTCAGCCTCTCAGTGAGAGCATGGATGAAAGTTAGAGTCCGGAGATGCAGGGAGTGTCGTCTCTGCAAAACCATGCCGACTCATGTTAACAGCTCCTGGGCAATTGGCGTTGATGAGTTTCGCCGGCGTTGATGTTAACAAAAGAAGTCAGGGTCCCATTGGGACTCCTTTATCTTAAGATGGAATCAAGGGTTAGTATCTCCTGTGGGGTGTTATTGAACATTTTTGTTATGCGATTCTGTCTGCTAATGTGTAGTGATGCTTGGGCTCATGGCTATTTGGAGCATAATGGCCTTATCATCAGACAGCTCGGTCCTTTTGGAATGGCGCGCCTTTTTTTTTTTGCTGGCTTACACGGTGCACCTCGTGACCGGGTGTGGTAACGTAATTCCATTTCCGTACTCTGACTGATTAGTGACGGAGAGAGTCTGCTCGTTAGTTGTCTGGTTCACAGGAGGTGGTGAGTGCCCCAGCCATTGGGGGTGTAAGGTGCCATTTAGCTTTAGTCCATATTTGCAATCTCCAAGTTATGGAGGATTCTGATCTTTTGGAGATGGACATCTCCAACTTGGAGTATACGTCTTGTGAGGAGTATGAAATAGCCCGGGTTATCCATGCTCATCAGTTATGTTCCGATTGCCGTTCTAGAGTACTCTCTTCACCCGAATCAGGGAATGTAGAGTGCGTTGTGCCATCCACCCCTGAGGATTCCATGTCCCGTGAGGTGTGTGCCCCAGAACCTTCTTTTGCTACGCAAGCAGGTGTCCCTATGGCCGTTACTCCTTCTCCGGAAGGTGGCCTGTTTTCTCCAGAGGTTACGGCACTGTTCCGCATGGCCATATCTATGGCGTTGGCACAATTATATCACCCAAGAGAAGTATTTTTCAGATACTGTCCATGTTCTGTTCACCAGGCACCGTCGAGCGTGAGATCGCCTGAGTCAGTTCGACCTTCTGGGGAACTGATGGCCTCTGAGACTTCAGGGGACCCTCCCTTGTGGCCATGGTCGCCCATCGATCCGGCGGGGCAACATTTTGCCTTCCGTTATAAACTGGCACGTCTTCGTGTACTACTAAGGCATGTTTTGGCGGTGCTGGAGGATTCCGGTCCTACTGGGCCGAGGGATCCTCGGTCTTTTGTGCCAGAAGGCAAATTGGGTTAGACGTATGGGGATGAAGCCAATCTCCTTGATGTCTCCATTTTTTCCTTTCTTTTAAGTATCTGTTTCAGTTCTGAACTTGGGAGAATGGGGCTTCTGATCGGCTGGTCCTGTTATCGTGACCATTCTCCTTGGGCGTTCACCCTCGGATGCTGCCTTCATTTTATTTGATCCGGTTAGGATGTGTTTGATTTGTTTTAAGAAGCTCATGTCTGTTATGATTTTCTGTTTGTGAACGTTTCTTCTCTGGAACTGATACTTGTGATTTTGTGGTCACGTGGGCACTTCCTCGGAAGTTGCGCATTACTATATAAGACATAGTTATGTTTATAGTTTATGTTATTGCTCCCTTTGGGGGTTTCGATTTTCTTAGACCTTGGACAGTCTGGAGCGTTCTTGTACCAGACGGGTACTGGTTGGGCACTAGCTACTGTTCCTCATGGTTCATGTCACCCACGTGGTGCCGGTGTGCTGGTTATCCTGTCGGGTGCTGAGTCGTTCACTTTGGTAAAGTGTTCCTTTTTCTTTTTGCCTTCCATTACTAGATCTTACACGTCAAACCGTTCCTCTTTCCTCGGTGGACGGAGTGTCGGAGGGATTGTATACCGTCATCTTTACCGTTCCTAATGTCAAGGGGGTTCTGGGTTCAGACCTTGCTAAGGCTTCATCTTGGGTTCAGGAGGTCCTTTGGCCTCGGAACCGAGTTTCTTCATTCCCAAATGGTTTGGAGGTTTGGATGACCTCTAGACATCTGGGGTACCAGATTGGATGGCGATTTTCGTTTCACCCTTGGTATCTTCTGGATGTCTGTTTCTTGTGGCCTAGTCGCTGGTACCTCTGGTAGGTTGCTGGGGCTAGTTTTTCCCTTCTTGGGCGTTCGGGTCATCTGTGTCTGGAAGTTCATTCTTCCTTTTCCTTTCAAGTATCCCGCACGCTTTCATAATTGGGAGCGCGGGGGTTTGGGGTTATTCCCTTTTTTCCCCGGTATTCGCCCCTGGTCAGCTTGTCTGCCAGGAGTGGTGGGGCTCCCATCATTATCCTTGTGCAGTACAGAGTTTTCCAGGAAGCTGATCCTGTAAGGATCTTTGGGGATGGCTCGTTTGGAGCCTGTCTCTTGTAAACCCCGTGGTCTTTAGACCTTGGGGTGTTGTCCTTCGATCCTCTAGGAAATCTAGCTCTTTGGGCTTGCAAGTAGAGGGTCCTAGGTTCAGATCCACCTCAGGTTGCTGGTTGCCGTCTCTTAGGCCTGTTGAGATCTCTTTCTAGGCTCTTGGTCTGAGCCTCTGGCGAGCGTCCAATGTCCAAGGACATTGGGACGTGGGATGCACTACCTAGGGTGCAATCCTCCGTATGAGGCACTTGATGGTTTCTCAGGGGTTTAGAACATCGTCCGGTCCCAGGTTTTGGGGGTCTGGCTTATGGCCATGTTTCTGTCTGAGATTTCGGGTTCCGGATTTCTGGATTCGGTCCTGGGCGGTTCAGTTTCAACCCTTGGGTTGGAACAACCACTTGTCCCTTCAGGGGGATTGGTTGTCGTTCATGATGCTATGTTGTGGCTTAGTGGCTAGCTCACTGGGCTTGCAAGCGGAAGGTCCAGGGTTTAAATCCAGATTCGGCTGCTGGTTGAAAACTTTTCAGGTCCTTCAAGATGTATTTAAGGAGATTTGATAATTGCCTGTATGTTAGTTTTGCTGTCTCTCAGATGGGACCTTACAGTGCTCGTCAGGGGCAGCTATTGCACCTTTTGATATGGGCTTGTGGTTGTTGTCTCAACTAAGGTGGTGGTAATGGCCGAATGGTCTCTTCTCAATTGTTTTTTTACCGTTTCTCTACATCCTCTTCTCCATGCTGATGGCTGGGGAAGCAGTTTCCTTTGCGTTTGACCTCCTTTGAGAAGATTTTGGATGCGTTACAGTATCCATTGAGGTCCTGAAGGTCCTTATCTTCTCTTTTCCGAGGGGTTTCTTCCCTTCCTTACACGCAAGATGTCATGGGGGCTGGATCTGGTAATAGGATGCTGTAGTTCAGTGCTCTATCTCCCTTTTTGTTTTTAGGGAAGGGAACTGTGTAGGGGTTCTGGAACCCGAGCACGTAGTATTCTATCCTGGTTTCGTGGTAGCATACCAGATTTAAGTAATGGGTCAGAGTTGTTCTCCCAGGGGTTTCGTTTCCTCTTAGACCCTCCTCCTGAGGTCTGATTCAGAGAATTTTGTATTTTCTGTCTTTGGACGTTGTCAGCCTTTTTGGGCTGGGTCCATTACCTCGGAGTGGGGGTCGGGGATCTGTATACTCTGTTGAGTCTTGACTGTGTTGATCCTGTTCTCCTACCTTCGGTGGGGGGCTTCAGAGTGTTTCATCCCTCCACTGTTTGAATTTGTGGCTGGGGTCGGATGTTCTTCTAGGGTCCGGATTTCTTCCTGGACGAGAGTTGTTGCCGATATTTTTCGGCATTTCTCTGTGGGATGGTGTCCCACGATGGCTTAGGGTCAGCTTTGCTGCCTTGAGGCTGGAGCTTGCGAGTTCTTGTTCAGCTGTGGCTCTGTGTTCTTCAAGAGAGCCTCCTTCTTACTAGGACAGTTAGTCTCCACCGATCCTTTACTGCAGGCTCCAAATTTCCTTCGGTCCTGATATGGGTTCCTACCTATGGTTGGATAGTTTTAGTGGTTGTGTCTGCTAAGACTATGGTACTGTGGGGAGCTCGGGGCTTCCTTGAAGCACCATAAGTTGCATGGTGTTGTGTCGGAGGATCTGAGGATTTTGTTCTTCCTTGCAATCACTCTCTCATAGGTGTGGAGTTACACTCTGGGGAAGGGATAGGATCCTTGTCCTCTAGAGAGTTCATTTCCCTGAGCGGCTGTCTTGTAGCAACCGTGTTTTTTTTTCTAATCTTAGTTTGGTGGTCCTTTGGATCTTTTATGGGTCCTCCGTTCTCCCCCTCGAAGGTAGGTGGAGGTTCTCGTCCTTCGGGTAGGAGTAATTTTCATGTGATCTGGCTCCTCAAAGGCCTTTGTGCTCAGTGGAATCTAGGGATTTGGAGTGATCTCTAGCACGGCCTTGCCAGTTGTTTAACTGATGGGCAGTTACTTGGTCCTTTCAGATTTTTACCCCTTTGTTTCTAGTTTTTTATTGGGTGTTGGTTAATTTCAGGCTGGGGTGCCCTTCAAAGAAGCCACCTTCTGTACCTGCCATTTGTTTGCTTTTAGTGTCCTCTATAGCTTGGGTATTGTTTTCCAAAAAGTAATGAATGCAGCTGTGGACTATAATTTAAGTTATTTAAAAATAATTAACTCCTAATAGAATATTGTTGTTATTATTATTAAATGTCTGCCTAATTTTGATGCTGTATTGTAACAATAACCATATGCCCAGATTGTGTTCCAGAGACTGGTATTGTCAGTATTATGGGGTAGGTGTAAGAGCTTGGTGCTGTGATCTGTATAATAAGCTATGGATAAGTCTAAATTATACTATTATTATGAAATGGTTGTGTTTTGATCACAGAACTGTGTGGGCGGAGCATTTGAACAGTAGGTCATCAATACTCAAGTAACCTGCTTGCTCTGTTGCTAAGTGTACCTGGAAATGTTTTTGAAATGTTGGCAACTGGTTACTGAGTCTGGGATAATGTACAGTTCCTCATGGGTGGTCAAATTTTTGTTGTCATTCCTCTCCCCCATTTGCATTCCATATTACGCTCTCCTCTTTGCACCGCTGTCCTAATATATGATTTTATGATGGCTCTAATTACTAAGCTGGGGCCTGTTTCCCACACACAGTGTCAGACTTCTCGTGGTTTAATTAGCCAGATGTGGGTATCAGTGAGAGAACTTACCTATTTACAACTGAGCGGCTTCTGGGTGAATTCTGCTTTCAGCAGTTTTGTTTGAGACACTGAAGAGGCAGCTACTTATAGATTTGTTTTATTGCTTGTCAGTACCAGAGAAATTTACAATACCAACAAACCACAGTACCAGAGAAATGGCATCTGAGTATAACGTCTGCGGTAATAGGATGATTTGCTTAAAGTACAATAAAATGACATCCTGAATGTCAGCATAACCCACCGGGTACAGGTCTTACTATTGTTACCATCAGTAGCTTCAAAGCCCTGACGATGTATGGTGGAAATATTCTTTTTTCTCAGTTAAGGAAATATGTTAAGAAAAAGAACATTTGTGTTGCTCTCTGTTTCCTGTTCACTGTTCTCAGTTTTGGAAGAGATCTCTCAGATCCAATGTTAAAAGCAGCTGGAGCTACCATAGATAACGCTTCAGATTCTTTTTCATCTAGGAAAAGACAATGCAAGGATCAGCTTGTTCAAGAATATTGCTCTGAATCTTCATGTTTGGTTTACTGCAGTTTCAGTTTGTGGATTGCAAAAAGGTTTCAGTTCACAGTGTATTGTCTCATCCCGTTATCATGAAGCTATATATTTCACTTACTGGGTCACAATAGTCCCAGTTTCAGAGATGGAAAGGAAATGTGTTTCTGTTCCCGTCTCTAATTTGTGCCCAGAGTTACAGATAATCTCAAATGTAATCTCTTCTATTAAAGGGACACTGAACCCAAAAATTTTATTTTGTAATTCAGATAGAGCATGCAATTTTAAGCAACTTTCTCATTTACTCCTATTATCAATTTTTCTTAGTTCTCTTGCTATCTTTATATGAAAAAAAGGCATAAGAAGCTTTTTTCTTGGCTCAGAACTCTGGACAGCAGTTTTTGATTGGTGGATGAATTTATCCACCAATCAAAAAGGACAACCTAGATTGTTCACCAAAAATAGGCCGGCATCTAAACTTACATTCTTGCATTTCAAATAAAGATACCAAGAGAATAAAGAACATTTAATAATAGGAGTAAATTAGAAAGTTGCTTAAAATGTAATGCTCTATCTAAATCACAAAAGTAAATATGTGGGTTCAGTGTCCCTTTAACACACCTGTTTGGATACACTGTTAAATGGTTCCAATGGGAAGGATACTTGTTACAGAGTTGTCATGCCCCCATTAGGTCTTGAACTCTGGTCTCCCATCTTGTATCCAAGTGACTTTCCCCTGATCCACCAGAGGACTTTATTTGCTATTGCTTTCCTGAT
This sequence comes from Bombina bombina, assembly GCF_027579735.1. Taxonomy (NCBI): domain Eukaryota; kingdom Metazoa; phylum Chordata; class Amphibia; order Anura; family Bombinatoridae; genus Bombina; species Bombina bombina. Next base: position 279,134,194 of record NC_069506.1, on the reverse strand, counting down.
GATTTTCTGTTTTCTCTCTCAGGCTCCCTGGCTCCACCTCCGTGAGTTGTTGGTTATGTGTAATTACAAACAGGCTTTTTAAACCTGCCTGGCCAATCATTATTGTTCCTGACATTGAGTCTAGGGGGTAGATTTATCAAATGGCGGACGGACATGATTTTTACAGCATACGCAGTCGGCATTTATCATTGCACAAGCATTTCTGGTGAAATACTTGTGCAATGCCGCCCCCTGCACATTTGCGGCCAATCGGCCACTAGCAGGGGGTGTCAATCATCCAGATTGTATCTGATTGGGATGATTGCAGTCCGTCACCTCAGAGGTGGCGGAAGGGTTAAGGAGCAGCTGTCTTAAGACCGCTGCTTCTTAAATCCTGTTTCCGGCGAGCCAAAAGGCTCGCGCAGAATGAGCAGCATACGCTGCTTAATAAATCAGCCCCCATGACTCTGTTTGTTATAGAAGAAGCCTTGTTGCTTAATTTTGGCTTTGTCTGTATGTGATGCAATAGTGTCACACACACACTGTATCTGTACGTAATGCAATAGTGTCACACATACACACACTGTGTCTGTACGTAATGCAATAGTGTCACACATACACACACACACCCACACACACACTGTCTGTACGTAATACAAAGTCACACACACACACTGTGTCTGTATGTAATGCAATAGTGTCATACACACACACACTGTGTCTGTATGTAATGCAATAGTGACACACGCACTGTCTGTACGTAATACAATAGTGTCACTCACACACACACACTGTGTCTGTACGTAATACAATAGTGTCACTCACACACACACTGTGTCTGTACGTAATAAAATAGTGTCACTCACACACACACTATGTCTGTACATAATACAATAGTGTAACACACACACTGTGTTTGTACGTAATACAATAGTGTCACACACACGCTGTGTCTGTACGTAATACAATAGTGTCACACACACACTGTGTCTGTACGTAATACAATAGTGTCACACACACGCTGTGTCTGTACGTAATACAATAGTGTCACTCACACACACACACACACACACACACTGTGTCTGTACTTAATACAATAGTGTCACTCACACACACTGTGTCTGTACGTAATACAATAGTGTCACTCACACACACACTATGTCTGTACATAATACAATAGTGTCACTCACACACACTGTCTACGTAATACAATAGTGTAACACACACACTGTGTCTGTATGTAATACAATAGTGTCACACACACTGTGTCTGTACGTAATACAATAGTGTCACACACACACACTCTGTGTACGTATTACAATGGTGTCACACACACTGTCTGTACATGATAAAAAAACTCACACACACACACTGTGTCTGTATGTAATGCAATAGTGTCATACACACACATACACTGTGTCTGTATGTAATGCAATAGTGACACATGCACTGTCTGTACGTAATACATTAGTGTCACTCACACACACACACACACACACTGTCTGTACGTAATACAATAGTGTCACTCACACACACACTGTGTCTGTACATAATACAATAGTGTCACACAAACACACACACACTGTACGTAATACAAAGTCACACACACACTGTGTCTGTACGTAATAAAATAGTGTCACACACACACACACTGTGTCTGTACATAATACAATAGTGTCACACATACACACACTGTGTACGTATTACAATGGTGTCACACACACACACTGTCTGTACGTAATACAAAGTCACACACACACTGTGTCTGTATGTAATGCAATAGTGTCATACACACACACACTGTCTGTATGTAATGCAATAGTGACACACGCACTGTCTGTACGTAATACATTAGTGTCACTCACACACACACACACACACACACTGTGTCTGTACGTAATACAATAGTGTCACTCACACACACACTGTGTCTGTACGTAATACAATAGTGTCACTCACACATACACTGTGTCTGTACATAATACAATAGTGTAACACACACACACTGTGTCTACGTAATACAATAGTGTCACACACACACTGTGTCTGTACGTAATACAATAGTGTCACACACACACTGTGTCTGTACGTAATACAATAGTGTCACACACACACTGTGTCTGTACGTAATACAATAATGTCACACACACACTGTGTCTGTACGTAATACAATAGTGTCACACACACACACACACACACTGTGTCTGAACGTAATACAATAGTGTCACACACACACACACTGTGTCTGTACATAATACAATAGTGACACACACACTGTGTCTGTACGTAATACAATAGTGATACACACACACTGTGTCTGTACGTAATACAATAGTGTGTTTCTCACACACTGTGTCTGTACATAATGCAATAGTGTGTTACACACACACTCGCCTAGATTACGAGTCTTGCGTTAGCCTTAAAAAGCAGCGTTGGGGGGTCCCAACGCTGCTTTTTAATGCCCGCTGGTAACTTCAATCCTATTGGCTGATCCAATCAGCCAATAGGATTGAGCTCACATTCTATTGGCTGATTGGAACAGCCAATAGAATGCAAGATCAATCCTATTGGCTGATTGCATCAGCCAATAGGATTTTTCCTACCTTAATTCCGATTGGCTGATAGGATCAGCCAATCGGAATTGAAGGGACGCCATCTTGGATGACATCACTTAAAGGAACCTTCATTCTTCAGTCGCAGTCGGATGGAAGAGGATGCTCCGCGTCGGATGTCTTCAAGATGGACCCGCTCCGGATGGAAGAAGATAGAAGATGCCGCCTGGATGAAGCCTTCTGCCCGTCTGGAGGGCCTCTTCTGGCCGGATCGGATGAAGACTTCTGCCCCTCTGAACGTCCACTTGTGCCCGGCTGGGTGAAGACGGCTCAAGGTAGGGTGATCTTCAAGGGGTTAGTGTTAGGTTTTTTTAAGGGGGGGGGGGATTGGGTGGGTTTTAGAGTAGGGTTGGGTGTGTGGGTGGTGGGTATTAATGTTGAGGGGGGGTATTGTATTTTTTTTTTTTTACAGGTAAAAGAGCTGATTACTTTGGAGCAATGCCCTGCAAAAGGCCCTTTTAAGAGCTATTTGTAATTTAGTATAGGGTAGGGAATTTTATTATTTCTTCTATAAGGTACGACGAGTCCACGGATTCATCCTTTACTTGTGGGATATTATCCTCCTGCTAACAGGAAGTGGCAAAGAGCACCACAGCAGAGCTGTCTATATAGCTCCTCCCTTATCTCCACCCCCCCCCAGTCATTCTCTTTGCCTACTCTAAGTACTAGGAAGGGTAAAGTGAAAGAGGTGATACAATATTAGTTTTTATTTTCTTCAAGCAAGAGTTTTTTATTTTAAATGGTACCGGTGTGTACTATTTACTCTCAGGCAGCAGATGGATGAAGACTTCTGCCTGGAGGCTGATGATCTTAGCATTTGTAACTAAGATCCAGAGCAGTTCCCACAGAGGCTGAGGGGTACATGAAACTTCAGTGTGAGGAACGTTTTCATGCTATACAGCAGTGAGGTATGTTCAGTCATTTTTTCTGGAGAGACTGTGTATTTCAGAAAGGCTGACAGTATCCCCATGAGAGTAAGGGTAAGCAGTAATCCTGAGAGTTATAGAAGGGTATTACTAAGCTTGAATAAGGGGCTAATTAAAAAATGGTTGACACTGAGTTTTTTAATGTTTGTGGGCAAACGTTTTGTGAACTGGGAGTGCTGTTAACGTTTTTTGGGGCAATAACGTTTTTTGGCAACTTTATTGAGGGTACACTTGGCTTATTTCTTTTGCAAGATGTACAGAGTCCACGGATTCATCCTAACTTGTGGGATATTGTCCTTCCTGACAGGAAGTAGCAAAGAGAGCACCACAGCAGAACTGTCTATATAGCTCCCCCCTTAGCTCCACCCCCAGTCATTCTCTTTACTGGCTCTAAGCAGGAAGAGTAAAGAGAAGAGGTGTTAAACTGTTAGTTATATTTTATCTTCAATCAAGTGTTTGTTATTTTTAAATGGTACCGGTGTGTACTATTTACTCTCAGGCAGGACATAGATGAAGATTTCTGTCTGGAGGATGATGATCTTAGCATTTGTAACTAAGGTCCACTGCTGTTCCCACAGAAGCTGAGGAGTACAGGAAAACTTCAGTGTGAGGAACGGTTTCTTGCTATACAGCAATGAGGTATGTTCAGTCATATTTTCTGCAGAGACTGTGTTAACTCAGAAAGGCTGACAGTGTCCCCATAAGGGGAAGCAGTAATCCTAGTATTATCAGAGGTTTTTACTAGCTTGCATTAAGGGTTAATTTTTTGTGGGCACTCAGTTTGTTATGTGAATTTGGGACAAACGTTTTTGTGTCTGGGAGTAACGTTTTCTGTTTTACGGGACATTTGCTTGAGGGTTCTTTGAGGTTGTTTATAACCCACATGGCTTTCAGGCAGAGTTTGTTAGTTTTGTGTAGGCCCCAGCAACATCGAGTGAGGTGGGCGGGGCCTACATTTGCAAGCAGCAAGCAACTTCTCCTGAGGTCCTGAGAGTCTTCTGAGGGACTAATTGAAGCTTTAAACCCCATATTATTGCTTCCTAAGGGCAGGTAGGGCCACAGCAGAGCTGTGGCAAGGTGCTTTAGGGTTTTTTAACCGGTTTTAGACACTTATCAATTCGTTTTTTTCATTTGGGGGTCTATTGCTTTGTTACTTGTGGTGCAATCCTTCTAAAGCTTAGTGGGTATACTGTTAAAATTTCGGAATTTTTTAAGCAATTTTAACCTGTTTTGCAGTTTGTGTCTGCCTTTTTTTCTCTTAAAGGTACAGTACCGTTTTTGCAAATTGTGTTTTTTTCATTAAATAAAGGGTTTTCCAAGCTTGCTTGCTTCATTGCTAGCCTGTTAAACATGTCTGATACTGAGGAAAGCCATTGTGGAACGCCCTCTAAGAATGTGTCCCAATTGTACTGATATGTCTATAAATTGCAAACAGCATATTTTGACTTATAAGAATTTGGCATTAAATGATTCTCATACAGAAGTAAATCAGGTTTCGCCATCTAGTTCTCCCCAAGTGTCACAACCAGTTATGCCCGCACAAGCGACGCCAAATACTTCTAGTGCGTCTTAATTCTTTCACCTTGCAAGATATGGCTTCAGTTATGAATACTACCCTCACAGAGGTTTTATCTAAGCTGCCAGGGTTGCAAGGGAAGCGCAGTAGCTCTGGGTTAAGAACAAATGCTGAGCCTTCTGACGCTTTAGTAGCCGTATCCGATATTCCCTTACAATGTTCTGAGGTAGGGATGAGGGATTTGCTGTCTGAGGGAGAGATTTCTGATTCAGGAAAGATGTTCCCTCAGACAGATTCAGATATGACGGCATTTAAATTTAAGCTAAGCACCTCTGTTTATTGCTCAGGGAGGTTTTAGCTACTCTAGATGATTGTGAACCTATTGTCGTTCCAGAGAAATTGTGTAAAATTGACAAATATTTAGAGGTTCCTGTTTACACTGATGTTTTTCCGGTCCCTAAGAGGATTTCGGGCATTGTTACTAAGGAGTGGGATAGACCAGGTATTCCGTTCGCTCCCCCTCCTGTTTTTAAGAAAATGTTCCCCATTTCTGACACCATAAAGGACTCATGACAGATGGTCCCTAAGGTGGAGGGAGCTATTTCTACTCTGGCTAAGCGTACAACTATACCTATTGAAGACAGTTGTGCTTTCATTGATCCTATGGATAAAAAGTTAGAGGGTCTCCTAAAGAAAATTTTTGTTCATCAGGGTTTTCTTCTTCAACCTATAGCGTGCATTGTTCCGGTAACCACTGCAGCTGCATTTTGGTTTGAGGCTCTAGAAGAGGCTCTTCAGATGGAGACCCCACTAGATGATATTTTGGACAGAATTAAGGCCCTTAAGTTGGCTAATTCTTTTATTACAGACGCCGCTTTTCATCTTGCTAAGTTAGCGGCAAAGAATTCAGGTTTTGCCATTTTAGCGCGAAGAGCTTTATGGCTTAAGTCCTGGTCAGCTGATGTGTCATCTAAATCTAAGCTTTTGACCATCCCTTTCAAAGGTAAGACCCTATTCGGGCCTGCACTGAAAGAGATCATTTCAGACATCACTGGAGGGAAGGGTCATGCCCTCCCTCAAGATAAGTCAAATAAGACAAGGACCAAACAAAATTTTTTTCGTTCCTTTTGAAACTTCAAGGGTGGTCCCGCTTCCTCTTCCCCTGCTGCAAAGCAAGAGGGGAACTTTGCTCAATCCAAGCCAACCTGGAGACCTAACCAGGCTTGGAACAAGGGTAAACAGGCCAAAAAGCTTGCTGCTGCCACTAAGACAGCATGAAGGGGTAGCCCCCGATCCGGGACCGGATCAAGTAGGGGACAGACTTTCTCTCTTTGCTCAGGCCTGGGCAAGAGACGTTCAGGACTCCTGGGCCATAGAAATTGTAACCCAGGGGTATCTCCTAGATTTCAAAGATTCTCCTCCAAGGGGGAGGTTCCATCTTTCTCAATTGTCTGTAAACCAGACAAAAAGAGAGGCGTTCTTACGCTGTGTAGAAGACCTTTTTACCATGGGAGTGATCTGCCCAGTTCCGAAAACAGAACAGGGGCAAGGTTTCTACTCCAATCTGTTTGTGGTTCCCAAAAAAGAGGGAACCTTCAGACCAATTGTAGATCGCAAGATCCTAAACCAATTCCTAAGAGTTCCATCCTTCAAGATGGAGACCATTCGGAGTATTTTACCAATGATCCAGGAGGGTCAATATATGACTACCGTGGATCTAAAGGATGCGTATCTACACATTCCTATCCACAAAGATCATCACCAGTTCCTCGGGTTTGCCTTTCTGGACAGGCATTACCAGTTTGTGGCTCTTCCCTTTGGGTTGGCCACGGCGCCAAGAATCTTCACAAAGGTGCTAGGCTCCCTTCTGGCGGTCCTAAGGCCAAGGGGCATAGCAGTGGCGCCTTATCTAGACGACATCTTAATTCAAGCGTCGACTTTCCAACTTGCCAAGTCTCACACGGACTTAGTGTTGGCCTTTCTAAGATCTCATAGGTGGAAGGTGAACGAGAAAAAGAGTTCTCTTATTCCTCTCACAAGAGTTCCATTCCTGGGAACTCTGATAGATTCGGTGGACATGAAAATATTTCTGACGGTGGTCAGGATTTTAACCACCTGATTTTAACCACCTGGAATCATTCCATTCCTCGCCGTCAGTGGCTCAGTGTATGGAGGTAATCAGACTTATGGTAGTGGCAATGGACATAGTTCTGTTTGCTCGCTTGCATCTCATACCACTGCAACTATGCATGCTCAAACAGTGGAATGGGGATTATGCAGATTTATCTCCTCAGATAAATCTGGATCAAGAGACCAGAGACTCTCTTCTTTGGTGGTTGTCACAGGATCACCTGTCCAGGGGAATGTGTTTCCGCAGGCCAACGTGGGTTATTGTGACAATGGACGCCAGCCTACTGGGCTGGGGTGCAGTCTGGAATTCCCTAAAAAAAGCACAGGGTTTGTGGACTCAGGAGGAGGCCCTCCTACCGATAAATATTCTGGAATTAAGAGCGATATTCAATGCTCTTCAGGCGTGGCCTCAGCTGGCTTCGGCCGGATTCATCAGGTTTCAATCGGACAACATCACGACTGTAGCTTATATCAATCATCAGGGGGAAACAAGGAGTTCCTTGGTGATGATAGAAGTTTCCAGGATAATCCGATGGGCAGAGACTCAGTCTTGCCATCTATCAGCGATCTATATCCCAGGGGTGGAGAACTGGGAGGCAGATTTTCTAAGTCGTCAGACTTTTCTTCCGGGGGAGTGGGAGCTCCATCCGGAGGGGTTTGCTCAACTGGTTCAGCTATGGGGCACACCAGAATTGGATCTGATGGCGTCTCGTCAGAACGCCAAACTTCCTTGTTACGGATCCAGGTCAAGGGATCCTCAGGCAGTACTGATAGATGCTCTAGCAGTACCCTGGTCGTTCAACCTGGCTTATGTGTTTCCACCATTCCCTCCCGCCAGAATCAAACAGGAGAGAGCTTCGGTGATTTTGATAGCGCCTGCGTGGCCATGCAGGACTTGGTATGCAGACCTGGTGGACATGTCATCTCTGCCACCATGGACTCTGCCACTGAGATGGGACCTTTAGATTCAAGGTCCATTCAAGCATCCAAATCTAATTTCTCTGCAACTGCCTGCTTGGAGATCGAATGCTTGATTTTATCAAAGCGGGGTTTCTATGAGTCGGTCATAGATACCTTGATTCAGGCTCGAAAGCCTGTCACCAGGAAGATCTATCAAAAGATATGGCGTAAATATCTTTTTTGGTGTGAATCCAAAGGCTACTCATGGAGTAAGATCAGGATTCCTTGGATTTTGTCTTTTCTCCAAGAAGGATTGGAGAATGGATTGTCCGCTAGTTCCTTAAATGGACAGATATCTGTTTTGTCTATTCTGTTGCACAAGCGTCTGGCAGATGTCCCAGACGTTCAGGCTTTTTGTCAGGCTTTAGTTAGAATTAAGCCTGTGTTTAAACCTGTTGCTCCGCCATGGAGTCTCAATTTAGTTCTTAAAGTTCTTCAGGGGGTTCCGTTTGAACCCATGCATTCCATAGATATTAAGCTTCTATCTTGGAAAGTTCTGTTTCTAGTTGCTATCTCTTCAGCTCGAAGAGTTTCTGAACTATCTGCATTACAATGTGACTCGCCTTATCTTGTTTTCCATGCTGATAAGGTGGTTTTGCGTACCAAACCTGCGTTCCTCCCTAAGGTTGTTTCTAACAGGAATATCAATCAGGAAATTGTTGTTCCTTCTCTGTGTCCTAATCCTTCTTCTAAGAAGGACCGTCTGTTGCACAACTTGGACGTGGTTCGTGCCTTGAAGTTTTATTTGCAGGCAACCAAAGATTTTCGCCAATCATCTTCTTTGTTTGTTGTCTATGGTGGAAAGCGTAGAGGTCAAAAGACTACGGCTACCTCTCTTTCCTTTTGGCTGAAAAGCATCATCCGTTTGGCTTATGAGACTGCTGGACAGCAGCATCCTGAAAGAATTACAGCTCACTCCACTAGAGCGGTGGCTTCCACATGGGCTTTTAAAAATGATGCTTCTGTTGAACAGATTTGTAAGGCTGCGACTTGGTCTTCTCTTCACACCTTTTCCAAATTTTACAAATTTGATACTTTTGCTTCTTCAGAGGCAATTTTTGGGAGAAAGGTTTTGCAAGCAGTGGTGCCTTCCGTTTAGGTTCCTGTCTTGTCCCTCCCTTCATCCGTGTCCTAAAGCTTTGGTATTGGTATCCCACAAGTTAGGATGAATCCGTGGACTCGGTACATCTTGCAAAAGAAAACAGAATTAATGCTTACCTGATAAATTTCTTTCTTTTGCGATGTACCAAGTCCACGGCCCGCCCTGTCTATTCAAGACAGATAGTATTTTTTATGTAAACTTCAGTCACCTCTGCACCTTATAGTTTCTCCTTTTCTTCCTTGGCCTTCGGTCGAATGACTGGGGGGTGGAGCTAAGGGGGAGCTATATAGACAGCTCTGCTGTGGTGCTCTCTTTGCTACTTCTTGTCAGGAAGGACAATATCCCACAAGTTAGGATGAATCCGTAGACTCGGTACATCGCAAAAGAAAGACATTTATCAGGTAAGCATAAATTCTGTTTTTTTTTGGTTTTTAGAACCCAAATGGCTAGTTTAATACCGCTCTGGTGCAGTTCCTTGAGGCTGTAAAAACATTGAGTGAGATGGGCGGGGCCTATTTTCACGCCTCACATGCGCAGTTGTATTTACTTAGCAAGCAGCAAGCTCCAACTCCGGAGGGCCCTTGTGGAAGTATTGGGCCAAATCGAAGCTTTAACCCCATTTTTCTTATCCCTGAGGGCAGGTAGGCTGGGGGTGTTTTTTCCGGATTTAGGCCTTATTATCAATCCGGTTTGCATAATAAAGGGTTAACTGTTTGTTTTTCTTGTGGGGCAAACTTAACTACACAAATTGAGTCTTATGTCCAAAATTTGAAAAGATTGGTGTATTTTAAAGCAGTTTTGCAGAACGTGTATGCTTTAAAATACAATAAGATTGTTATTTTTTCACTAAATAAAGTGTTTTCAAGCTTGTTTGTAGTCATTACTAGCCTGTTCAACATGTCTGACATTGAGGAAAGTCAATGTTCAATATGTTTAGAAGCCATTGTGGAACCCCCACTTAGAATGTGTCCCTCATGCACTGAAAGGTCAATAAATTGCAAAGAACATATTTTAGTTACTAAAAGTATGTCGCAGGATGATTCTCAGTCAGAAGGGAATCAGGTTATGCCATCTAATTCTCCCCAAGTGTCACAACCATTAACGCCCGCACAAGCGACGCCAAGTACTTCTAGTGCGTCTAATTCTTTTACCCTGCAAGATATGGCCGCAGTTATGAATACTACCCTCACAGAGGTTTTATCTAAGCTGCCTGGGTTGCAGGGGAAGCGCAGTAGGTCTGGTGTGAGAACAAATGCTGAGGCCTCTGACGCTTTATTCGCCATTTCCGATGTACCCTCACAATGTTCTGAGTTGAGGATGAGGGATTTGCTGTCTGAGGGAGAGATTTCTGATTCAGGAAAGATGTTCCCTCAGACAGACTCAGATATGACGGCTTTTAAATTTAAACTAGAACACCTCCGCTTGTTGCTCAGGGAGGTTTTAGCGACTCTGGATGCTTGTGACCCTATTGTAGTTCCAGAGAAATTGTGTAAAATGGACAGATATCTAGAGGTTCCTGCCTACACTGATGTTTTTCCGGTCCCTAAGAGGATTTCGGACATTGTTACTGAGGAGTGGGATAGACCAAGACCAGGTATTCCGTTCGCTCCCCCTCCTACTTTTAAGAAAATGTTTCCCATATCAGACACCATGCAGGATTCGTGGCAGACGGTCCCTAAGGTGGAGGGAGCTATTTCTACCCTGGCTAAGCGTACAACTATACCTATTGAGTTGTGCTTTTGGTTATCTAAAGTTCCTGCTGCAGAGTCTTCATGATATGTGCAAGAGACATCAGACACAAGATACTCCAATTACATGCAGCTTATGACATTTGCTCATATTTTATTGGATCCATCTTTTACCGTTGTTGAATGGACTGACGAGCACCTTTGTTCCTGAGACGCGAGGCAAGTTAACCGGGTGACTCTATAAGGATCCGGCCTGCATCATTTGCACTTATAAGTGCTGCACCAAATGTCAAGCCCCCTCACCCATCCAATCGGATTGAAGAGCGGGTCTGCACGGTCTCACTGAAAGTCGAGGATTCCTGGTTGCTTGAACAGGGGAGCAGACGGTGAAGCCGGATATACCACTAACGAGTGGTCTTGCTTCCCCAGGACCAAGCACAGACGCGCCGACTCGAAGTCATCCAGGCAAGGTTTGCCGTTCTGGAGATCCACTGTTTCAGGACACCACGACTCCTTTGCACAGCCAGCTGGTTTGCTGATTGAATACCAGCCTGCTCCTAACAGGCACAAGAGAGTGCCTTTACGTTTGTGAGTACCCTGCATCTTGTCTATTTTGGATTAAGTGGTTTTTATTGACCTACACATGTGGCGCCTCTGTTTATGTTTTGATTATAGCTATCCTTCCCATAAGACAAATAAGATGAGGACCAAACAAAATAATTTTCGTTCCTTTCGAAACTTCAAAGGTGGTCCCTCTACCTCTTCCCCTGCTGCAAAACAAGAGGGGAATTTTGCTCAATGCAAGTCAGTCTGGAGACCTAACCAGACTTGGAACAAAGGTAAACAGACCAAGAAGCCTTCTTCTGCCACCAAGACAGCATGAAGGGGTAGCCCCCGATCCGGGACCAGATCTAGTACGGGCAGACTTTCTCTCTTTGCTCAGGCTTGGGCAAGAGACGTTCAGGACTCCTGGGCTTTAGAAATCGTAACCCAGGGGTATCTTCTAGATTTCAAAGATTCTCCTCCAATGGGGAGATTCCATCTTTCTCAATTGTCTGTAAACCAGACAAAAAGAGAGGCGTTCTTATGCTGTGTAAAAGACCTATATACCATGGGAGTGATCCGCCCAGTTCCGAAAACAGAACAGGGGCAGGGGTTTTACTCCAATCTGTTTGTGGTTCCCAAAAAAGAGGGAACCTTCAGACCAATTTTAGATCTCAAGATCCTAAACAAATTCCTCAGAGTCCCATCTTTCAAGATGGAGAGCATTCGGACTATTTTACCAATGATCCAGGAGGGTCAATATATGACCACCGTGGACTTAAAGGATGCGTATCTACACATCCCTATCAACAAAGATCATCACCAGTTCCTCAGGTTCGCCTTTCTGAACAAGCATTACCAGTTTGTGGCTCTTCCCTTCGGGTTGGCCACAGCTCCCAGAATTTTCACAAAGGTTCTAGGGTCCCTTCTGGCGGTTCTAAGGCCGCGGGGCATAGCAGTGGCCCCTTATCTGGGCGATATCTTAATTCAGGCGTCAACTTACCAACTTGCCAAGTCTCACACGGACATCGTGTTGGCTTTTTTAAGATCTCACGGGTGGAAGGTGAACGTAAAAGAGAGTTCACTTATCCCTCTCACAAGAGTTCCATTCTTGGGAACTCTGATAGATTCGGTGGACATGAAAATTTTTCTGACGGAGGTCAGGAAATCAAAGATTTTAACCACCTGCCGAGCTCTTCATTCCATTCCTCGGCTGTCAGTGGCTCAGTGTATGGAGGTAATCGACATAGGCAATGGCCATAGTTCCGTTTGCTCGATTGCATCTCAGACCACTGCAGCTGTGCATGCTCAGACAGTGGAATGGGGATTATGCGGATTTATATCCTCAGATAAATCTGGATCAAGAGACCAGAGACTCTCTTCTTTGGTGGTTGTCACAGGATAATCTGTCCCAGGGAATGTGTTTCCGCAGGCCAGCATGGGTCATAGTGACGACGGACGCCAGCCTATTGGGCTGGGGTGCAGTCTGGAATTCCCTGAAAGCACAGGGTGTGTGGACTCAGGAGGAGGCTCTCCTTCCGATAAATATTCTAGAATTGAGAGCGATATTCAACGCGCTTCAGGCGTGGCCTTAGCTGGCTTTGGCCAGATTCATAAGATTCCAGTCGGACAATATCACGACTGTAGCATATATCAATCAGGGGGGAACAAAGAGTTCTCTAGCGATGATAGAGGTTACCAAAATAATTTGATGGGCAGAGACTCACTCTTGCCATCTATCAGCAATCTATATCCCAGGAGTGGAGAACTGGGAAGCGGATTTTCTAAGTCGTCAGACTTTTCATCCGGGGGAGTGGAAACTCCATCCGGAGGTGTTTGCACAATTGATTCATCAATGGGGCACACCAGAATTGGATCTGATGGCGTCTCGTCAGAACGTCAAACTTCCTTGTTATGGGTCCAGCTCAAGGGATCCTCAAGCAGTACTGATAGATGCTCTAGCAGTACCCTGGTCGTTCAACCTGGCTTATGTGTTTCCACCATTTCCTCTTCTTCCTCGTTTGATTGCCAGAATCAAACAGGAGAGAGCTTCTGTGATTTTGATAGCACCTGCGTGGCCAAGCAGGACTTGGTATGCAGACCTGGTGGGCATGTCATTGCTTCTACCATGGACTCTGCCACTGAGACAGGACCTTCTGATTCAAGGTCCGTTCCAGCATCCAAATCTAGTTTCGCTGCTGCTGACTGCCTGGAGATTGAACGCTTGATTTTATCCAAGCGGGGATTCTCTGAGTCGGTCATAGATACCTTGATTCAGGCTCGAAAGCCTGTCACTAGGAAAATTTATCATAAGATATGGCGGAAATATCTTTATTGGTGCGAATCCAAAGGCTACTCATGGAGTAAGATCAGGGTTCCTAGGATTTTGTCCTTTCTCCAAGAAGGATTGGAGAAGGGGTTATCAGCTAGTTCCCTAAAGGGACAGATATCTGCTTTGTTAATTTTACTGCAAAAACGTCTGGCAGATGTTCCAGATGTTCAGTCGTTCTGTCAGGCTTTAGTTAGAATCAAGCCTGTATTTAAACCTGTTGCTCTGTCATGGAGTTTGAATTTGGTTCTTAAAGTTCTTCAAGGGGTTCCGTTTGAACCTATGCATTCCATAGATATTAAACTTCTATCTTGGAAAGTTCTGTTTTTAGTTGCTAGCTCTTCGGCTCGAAGAGTTTCTGAACTATCTGCATTGCAATGCGACTCGCTTTATCTTGTTTTACATGCTGATAAGGTGGTTTTGCGTACCAAACCTGGATTCCTTCCTAAGGTTGTTACTAACAGGAATATCGATCAGGAAATTGTTGTTCCTTCTCTGTGTCCTAATCCTTCTTCTAAGAAGGACCGTCTGTTGCACAACTTGGACGTGGTTCGTGCCTTGAAGTTTTATTTGCAGGCAACCAAAGATTTTCGCCAATCATCTTCTTTGTTTGTTGTCTATGGTGGAAAGCGTAGAGGTCAAAAGACTACGGCTACCTCTCTTTCCTTTTGGCTGAAAAGCATCATCCATTTGGCTTATGAGACTGCTGGACAGCAGCATCCTGAAAGAATTACAGCTCACTCCACTAGAGCGGTGGCTTCCACATGGGCTTTTAAAAATGATGCTTCTGTTGAACAGATTTGTAAGGCTGCGACTTGGTCTTCGCTTCACACCTTTTCCAAATTTTACAAATTTTATACTTTTGCTTCTTCGGAGGCTATTTTTGGGAGAAAGGTTTTGCAAGCAGTGGTGCCTTCCGTTTAGGTTCCTGTCTTGTCCCTCCCTTCATCCGTGTCCTAAAGCTTTGGTATTGGTATCCCACAAGTTAGGATGAATCCGTGGACTCGGTACATCTTGCAAAAGAAAACAGAATTTATGCTTACCTGATAAATTTCTTTTGCGGTGTACCAAGTCCACGGCCCGCCCTGTCTATTCAAGACAGATAGTATTTTTTATGTAAACTTCAGTCACCTCTGCACCTTATAGTTTCTCCTTTTCTTCCTTGGCCTTCGGTCGAATGACTGGGGGGTGGAACTAAGGGGGGAGCTATATAGACAGCTCTGCTGTGGTGCTCTCTTTGCTACTTCCTGTCAGGAAGGACAATATCCCACAAGTTAGGATGAATCCGTAGACTCGGTACATCGCAAAAGAAAGAAATTTATTAGGTAAGCATAAATTCTGTTTTTTTGGGTCTCAGAACCCACATGGCTAGTTTAATACCGCTCTGGTGCAGTTCCTTGAGGCTGTAAAAACATCGAGTGAGATGGGCGGGGCCTATTTTCACGCCTCAGATGCGCAGTTGTATTTACTTAGCAAGCAGCAAGCAGCAACCCCGGAGGGCCCTTGTGGAAGTATTGGGCCAAATCGAAGCTTTAACCCGATTCTTCTTATCCCTGAGGGCAGGTAGGCTGGGGGTGTTTTTTCCGGATTTAGGCCTTATTATCAATCCGGTTTGCATAATAAAGGGTTAGCTGTTTGTTTTTCTTGTGGGGCAAATTTAACTACACAAATTGAGTCTTATGTCAAAAATTTGAAAAGATTGGTGTATTTTAAAGCAGTTTTGCAGAACGTGTATGCTTTTTTTCTCTTAAAGGCGCAGTACCGTTTTTTAAGATTGTTATTTTTTTCACTAAATAAAGTGTTTTCAAGCTTGTTTGTAGTCATTACTAGCCTGTTCAACATGTCTGACATTGAGGAAAGTCAATGTTCAATATGTTTAGAAGCCATTGTGGAACCCCCACTTAGAATGTGTCCCTCATGCACTGAAAGGTCAATAAATTGCAAAGAACATATTTTAGCTACTAAAAGTATGTCGCAGGATGATTCTCAGTCAGAAGGGAATCGGGTTATGCCATCTAATTCTCCTCAAGTGTCACAACCATTAACGCCCGCACAAGCGACGCCAAGTACTTCTAGTGCGTCTAATTCTTTTACCCTGCAAGATATGGCCGCAGTTATGAATACTACCCTCACAGAGGTTTTATCTAAGCTGCCTGGGTTGCAGGGGAAGCGCAGTAGGTCTGGTGTGAGAACAAATGCTGAGGCCTTTGACGCTTTATTAGCCATTTCCGATGTACCCTCACAATGTTCTGAGTTGGGGATGAGGGACTTGCTGTCTGAGGGAGAGATTTCTGATTCAGGAAAGATGTTCCCTCAGACAGACTCAGATATGACGGCTTTTAAATTTAAACTAGAACACCTCCGCTTGTTGCTCAGGGAGGTTTTAGCGACTCTGGATGCTTGTGACCCTATTGTAGTTCCAGAGAAATTGTGTAAAAGCTCAAGGGATCCTCAAGCAGTACTGATAGATGCTCTAGCAGTACCCTGGTCGTTCAACCTGGCTTATGTGTTTCCACCATTTCCTCTTCTTCCTCGTTTGATTGCCAGAATCAAACAGGAGAGAGCTTCTGTGATTTTGATAGCACCTGCGTGGCCACGCAGGACTTGGTATGCAGACCTGGTGGGCATGTCATCGCTTCTACCATGGACTCTGCCACTGAGACAGGATTTTGTCCTTTCTCCAAGAAGGATTGGAGAAGGGGTTATCAACTAGTTCCCTAAAGGGACAGATATCTGCTTTGTCAATTTTACTGCAAAAACGTCTGGCAGATGTTCAGTCGTTCTGTCAGGCTTTAGTTAGAATCAAGCCTGTATTTAAACCTGTTGCTCCGCCATGGAGTTTGAATTTGGTTCTTAAAGTTCTTCAAGGGGTTCCGTTTGAACCTATGCATTCCATAGATATTAAACTTCTATCTTGGAAAATTCTGTTTTTAGTTGCTAGCTCTTCGGCTCGAAGAGTTTCTGAACTATCTGCATTGCAATGCGACTCGCCTTATCTTGTTTTACATGCTGATAAGGTGGTTTTGCGTACCAAACCTGGATTCCTTCCTAAGGTTGTTACTAATAAGAATATTAATCAGGAAATTGTTGTTCCTTCTCTGTTTCCTAATCCTTCCTCTAAGAAGGAGTGTCTGTTGCACAACTTGGACGTGGTTCGTGCTTTGAAATTTTACTTGCAAGCGACCAAAGATTTCCGTCAAACATCTTCTTTGTTTGTTGTCTATTCTGGAAAGCGTAGAGGTCAAAAAGCTACGGCTACCTCTCTTTATTTTTGGCTGAAAAGCATCATCCATTTGGCATACGAGACTGCTGGACAGCAGCCTCCTGAAATAATTACAGCTCACTCTACTAGAGTGGTGGCTTCCACATGGGCTTTTAAAAATGATGCTTCTGTTGAACAGATTTGTAAGGCTGTGACTTGGTCTTCGCTTCATACCTTTTCCAAATTTTCCAAATTTGATACTTTTGCTTCTTCGGAAGCTATTTTTGGGAGAAAAGTTGTTCAAGCAGTGGTGCCTTCTGTTTAGCCATCTGTCTTGTCCCTCCCGTTCATCTGTGTCCTGTAGCTTTGGTATTGTATCCCACAAGTAAAGGATGAATCCGTGGACTCGTCGTACCTTATAGAAGAAAAGTAAATTTATGCTTACCTGATAAATTAATTTCTTCTATGATACGACGAGTCCATGGCCCGCCCTGTCATTTTAAGACAGATTATATTTTTTGATTTTAAACTTCAGTCACCTCTGCACCTTTTAGTTTCTCCTTTTTCTTCCTGTACCTTCGGTCGAATGACTTGGGGGTGGAGCTAAGGGAGGAGCTATATAGACGGCTCTACTGTGGTGCTCTTTGCCACTTCCTGTTAGCAGGAGGATAATATCCCACAAGTAAAGGATGAATCTGTGGACTCGTCGTACCATAGAAGAAATTAATTTATCAGGTATGCATAAATTTACTATTTGGGGGGGCTTTTTTATTTTATTAGGGGGATTTGATTAGGTGTAATTAGTTTAAAACATTTTTAATTCTTTTTTATTTTCTGTAATTTAATGGGGGGTTTTTGTACTTTAGTTTATTTAATTTAATTGTAGGTAATTTATGTAATTAATTTAATGATAGTGTAGTGTTAGGTGTAATTGTAATATAGGTTATGATTTATTTTACAGGTAAATTTGTACTTATTTTAACTAGGAAGTTATTAAATAGTTAATAACTATTTAATAACTATTCTATCTAGTTAAAATAAATACAAAGTTGCCTGTAAAATAAATATAAATCCTAAAATAGCTACAATGTAACTATTAGTTTTATTGTCGCTAGCTTAGGGTTTATTTTATCGGTAAGTATTTAGTTTTAAATAGGAATAATTTATTTAATTGTAGTAAATTTATTTAGATGTATTTAAATTATATTTAAGTTAGGGGGTTGTTAGGGTTAGACTTAGGTTTAGGGGTTAATAAATTTATTATAGTGGCGACGACGTTGGCGGCGGCGGCAGATTAGGGGTTAATAAATTTAATATAGTTACGGCGACGTTGGTGGGGGCAGATTAGGGGTTAATAAATATAATGTAGGGTTCGGGCGATGTTGGGGGCAGTAGATTAGGGGTTCATAAGTATAATGTAGGTGGCGGTGTCCGGAGCGACATATTAGGGATTAATAATATAAT
This sequence comes from Bombina bombina, assembly GCF_027579735.1. Taxonomy (NCBI): domain Eukaryota; kingdom Metazoa; phylum Chordata; class Amphibia; order Anura; family Bombinatoridae; genus Bombina; species Bombina bombina. Next base: position 279,115,743 of record NC_069506.1, on the reverse strand, counting down.
GTAGGTGGCGACGATGTCGGGGGCGGCAGATTAGGGGTTAATAAGTGTAAGATTAGGGGTGTTTAGACTCGGGGTTCATGTTAGGGTGTTAGGTGCAGACTTAAAATTCATTTCCCCATAGGAAACAATGGGGCTGCGTTAGGAGCTGAACGCTGCTTTTTTGCAGGTGTTAGGTTTTTTTTCAGCCAGCTCAGCCCCTTTGTTTCCTATGGGGAAATCGTGCACAAGCATGTTTTGCCAGCTTACCGCTACCGTAAGCAGCACTGGTATTACAGTGAGATGTGGAGCAAAATTTTGCTGAACGCTCACTTTTCTGAGGCTAACGCCGGCTTGAAGAAAACTTGTAATACCAGCGTTGGCTTAAGTGAGCGGTAAGAAAAAAAGGCTCGTTAGCACCGCACAGCCTTACTGACAAAAACTCGTAATCTAGCCGACTGTGTCTGTACGTAATACAATAGTGTGTTTCTCATACACTGTGTCTGTACGTAATACAATAGTGTGTTACACACCCACTGTGTCTGTACGTAATACAATAGTGTGTCGCACACACACACACTGTGTCTGTACGTAATACAATAGTGTGTCGCACACACACACACTGTGTCTGTACGTAATACAATAGTGTGTCACACACACACACACTGTATGTAATACAATAGTGTGTCACACACACACACACTGTGTCTGTACGTAATACAATAGTGTGTCACACACACAAACACTGTGTCTGTACGTAATACAATAGTGTGTCACACACACACACACTGTATGTAATACAATAGTGTGTCACACACACACACACACTGTGTCTGTACGTAATACAATAGTGTGTCACACACACACACACTGTGTCTGTACGTAATACAATAGTGACACACACACACTGTGTCTGTACGTAATACAATAGTGTGTCACACACACACACACTGTCTGTACGTAATACAATAGTGACACACACACACTGTGTCTGTACGTCATACAATAGTGTGTCACACACCACACACACACACACACTGTGTCTGTACGTAATACAATAGTGTGTCACACACACTGTGTCCGTACGTAATACAATAGTGTGTCACACACACACTATGTCTGTACGTAATACAATAGTGTGTCACACACACACACACTGTGTCTGTACGTAATACAATAGTGTGTCACACACACACACACTGTGTCTGTACGTAATACAATAGTGTGTCACACACACTGTGTCTGTACGTAATACAATAGTGTGTCACACGCTCACACACACACACACTGTGTCTGTACGTAATACAATAGTGACACACACACACTGTGTCTGTACGTAATACGATAGTGTGTCTGTACGTAATACAATAGTGTGTCACACACACTGTCTATTCGTAATACAATAGTGTGTCACACACACACACTGTCTGTATGTAATACAATAGTGTGTCCACACACACACACACTGTGTCTGTACGTAATACAATAGTGTCACTCACACACACACTGTGTCTGTACGTAATACAATGGTGACACACACACACTGTGTCTGTACGTAATACAATAGTGATACACACACACTGTGTCCTGTACGTAATACAATAGTGTGTTTCTCACACACTGTGTCTGTACATAATACAATAGTGTGTTACACACCCCACTGTGTCTGTACGTAATACAATAGTGTGTCGCACACACACACTACTGTGTCTGTACGTAATACAATAGTGTGTCTCACACACACACACTGTGTCTGTACGTAATACAATAGTGTGTCACACACACACACACTGTATGTAATACAATAGTGTGTCACACACACACACACTGTGTCTGTACGTAATACAATAGTGTGTCACACACACACACACTGTGTCTGTACGTAATACAATAGTGACACACACACACTGTGTCTGTACGTCATACAATAGTGTGTCACACACCCACACACACACACACACTGTGTCTGTACGTAATACAATAGGTGTGTCACAACACACTGTGTCCGTACGTAATACAATAGTGTGTCACACACACACTGTGTTCTGTACGTAATACAATAGTGTGTCACACACACACACACTGTGTCTGTACGTAATACAATAGTGTGTCACACACACACACACTGTGTCTGTACGTAATACAATAGTGTGTCACACACACTGTGTCTGTACGTAATACAATAGTGTGTCACACGCCACACACACACACACTGTGTCTGTACGTAATACAATAGTGACACACACACACTGTGTCTGTACGTAATACGATAGTGTGTCTGTACGTAATACAATAGTGTGTCACACACACACACACTGTCTATTCGTAATACAATAGTGTGTCACACACACACACTGTCTGTATGTAATACAATAGTGTGTCACACACACACACACTGTGTCTGTACGTAATACAATAGTGTCACTCACACACACACTGTGTCTGTACGTAATACAATGGTGACACACACACACTGTGTCTGTACGTAATACAATAGTGATACACACACACTGTGTCTGTACGTAATACAATAGTGTGTTTCTCACACACTGTGTCTGTACATAATACAATAGTGTGTTACACACCCACTGTGTCTGTACGTAATACAATAGTGTGTCGCACACACACACACACACACTGTGTCTGTATGTAATACAATAGTGTGTCGCACACACACACACTGTGTCTGTACGTAATACAATAGTGTGTCACACACACACACACTGTATGTAATACAATAGTGGTGTCACACACACACACACACTGTGTCTGTACGTAATACAATAGTGTGTCACACACACACACACTGTGTCTGTACGTAATACAATAGTGACACACACACACTGTGTCTGTACGTAATACAATAGTGTGTCACACACACACACACACTGTCTGTACGTAATACAATAGTGACACACACACACTGTGTCTGTACGTCATACAATAGTGTGTCACACACCACACACACACACACACACTGTGTCTGTACGTAATACAATAGTGTGTCACACACACTGTGTCCGTACGTAATACAATAGTGTGTCACACACACACTGTGTCTGTACTTAATACAATAGTGTGTCACACACACACACACACTGTGTCTGTACGTAATACAATAGTGTGTCACACACACTGTGTCTGTACGTAATACAATAGTGTGTCACACACACTGTGTCTGTACGTAATACAATAGTGTGTCACACGCCACACACACACACACTGTGTCTGTACGTAATACAATAGTGACACACACACACTGTGTCTGTACGTAATACGATAGTGTGTCTGTACGTAATACAATAGTGTGTCACACCACACACACACTGTCTATTCGTAATACAATAGTGTGTCACACACACACACCTGTCTGTATGTAATACAATAGTGTGTCACACACACACTGTGTCTGTACGTAATACAATAGTGTCACTCACACACACACACTGTGTCTGTACGTAATACAATGGTGACACACACACACTGTGTCTGTACGTAATACAATAGTGATACACACACACTGTGTCTGTACGTAATACAATAGTGTGTTTCTCACACACTGTGTCTGTACATAATACAATAGTGTGTCACACGCCACACACACACACACACTGTGTCTGTACGTAATACAATAGTGACACACACACACTGTGTCTGTACGTAATACGATAGTGTGTCTGTACGTAATACAATAGTGTGTCACACACACACACTGTCTATTCGTAATACAATAGTGTGTCACACACACACACTGTCTGTATGTAATACAATAGTGTGTCACACACACACACCACTGTGTCTGTACGTAATACAATAGTGTCACTTACACACACACTGTGTCTGTACGTAATACAATGGTGACACACACACACTGTGTCTGTACGTATACAATAGTGTGTCACACACACACACACACACTGTCTGTACGTAATACAATAGTGTGTCGCACACACACACTGTGTCTGTACGTAATGTAATAGTGTGTCACACGCGATGTCTCTATATGTCACATGGGGGGGGACACATCAACACTAATATTTCAGTTAAAGGGACAGTTAACACTAAAATTGTTATTGTTTAAAAAGATAGATAATTGCCTTTACTACCCATTCCCAGCACTTTGCACAACCACCTTGTTATATTAATATACTTTATAACATTCAAACCTCTAATGACTGCCTGTTTCTAAGTCACTACAGACAGCCTCTTATCACATGCTTTTTTATTAGCTTTTCACAACAGGAGACTGATAGTTCATGTGTGCCATATAGCTAAACATTGTGCTCACGCCCGTGGGTTCTACAAAACACAGCTAAAATGCAAGTCAATAGATAATAAATAAAAAGTCATGTGATCCAGGGGGCATTCTGTAGATGCTTAGATACAAGGTAATCACAGAGGTAAAAAGTATATTAACCCTTTGAGTGCTAACGATGGCATGGAGCCCGTGGCTAAGTTTCACCCTCAGTTATTAACGGACGGCTCTATGCCATCGCTAGGACTCACTAACCTTGAGGGGGGCTTTAGGGCCCCCAAACTCCCTCCACCCGTTCCGATCTTGCCCTCATATTGAAGGGCAGGCTTGGGGATTTCACATGGAGTGTGAGGACGTAATTGCGCATTGACGCAATGTCATCATCACACAACTTTATTATACAACTTTCAATTGACAGTTATTGAGAGATGGGGCATGCTGCTTAGATGCCCGTATATTAGGCATCTAAGCAGCTACAGACCCTCAGACCCCACCATGGAAAGGTAAATCGCCTCACCTTTCCAAATGTGTAAGTATTTAACGTAGTGTTAAAAATTAAATATATTTAAAAATGTATTAAAAAATGGTAACGGGGTCTCTAAAGGCTCATAAATAAGATCAAAATTGCATAGAGACCCCCAAATAGATTTCCCTAAAATAAATTAGTCCCTGTTTTTTTTGTTTTTTATCAATTTAAGTATATTAGCTAAATGATCACCGGGGTAACCAGCGTTACCGGATTGATCACATTACTGGATGCTGATATAATATTTGTAATCACATGAACACCCTGGATCATGTGATAAACAAATTATTCAATGATAGAGAGCTGCTTTTAGTAAAAAAAAAATAAAAAAAAAATATATATATATATTTATATATATATATATATATATATATATAAAATCAGTCTTTTAGAGCCCTTGGAAGGTGCTCAAAACACCTCTCTTAGGGCAGCTCTCACTGTCTTTTAAAACCCCTGTATTTTTACTGCAAAGAAGCTTATTTTTTTTGCAATAAAAATTATAGCTTTTCTAGCAGCATCATTTCTTTAAAAATATCTATTCACTTTGTAAAGAGAATAATGGCTGAGTGTCTGATGAACTTCGACTTTGTTTCCTTCTCGGATGATTGCTAGATCTGCTAGAGAAGAATTCTGACAGGGGCTTTGTCACTGGTGCACATTTTTGGGAAAGTACAAACCCTTGGCGCATCAAATAACCACACTAATAAAATATAACAAGGTTGTATATAGTCACCAACAAAATGTAATACAGCTTTAAGAGGCTTAAGTGAAATAGCTATTAACACTATAAAAGAGCCATTCAGGCTCCAATGACAGAGATCTGACGAAGCCCTAGTCAAACCCCGGAGTGGGAGGGGCGAAAACGCGTCATCCGGCAAAACACACATGGTGTTGAGTTTGGTAACGATCTCACATGCTGAAATCTACACTTGTTAAATCACATCTTTCTCCAACATAGGTGTGTCCGGTCCACGGCGTCATCCTTACTTGTGGGATATTCTCTTCCCCAACAGGAAATGGCAAAGAGCCCAGCAAAGCTGGTCACATGATCCCTCCTAGGCTCCGCCTTCCCCAGTCATTCTCTTTGCCGTTGTACAGGCAACATCTCCACGGAGATGGCTTAGAGTTTTTTGGTGTTTAAACTGTAGTTTTTATTATTCAATCAAGAGTTTGTTATTTTAAAATAGTGCTGGTATGTACTATTTACTCTGAAACAGAAAAGAGATGAAGATTTCTGTTTGTAAGAGGAAAATGATTTTAGCAACCGTTACTAAAATCGATGGCTGTTTCCACACAGGACTGTTGAGAGGAATTAACTTCAGTTGGGGGAAACAAGTGAGCAGACTTTTGCTGCTTGAGGTATGACACATTTCTAACAAGACGATGTAATGCTGGAAGCTGTCATTTTTCCCTATGGGATCCGGTAAGCCATTTTTATTACATAAAGAAAAAAAGGGCTTTCACAAGGGCTTTTAAGACTGTAGACATTTTCTGGGCTAAAACGATTGATATATAAGGCATATTTTAATACTTCATAGCTTTGAGGAATTATTTTAATTCTTGGGAATTATGTAAAATAACCGGGCAGGCACTGTATTGGACACCTTATCCTCTAGGGGCTTTCCCTAATCATAGGCAGAGCCTCATTTTCGCGCCTCTATTGCGCACTTGTTTTCGGGAAGCATGACATGCAGATGCATGTGTGAGGAGCTCTGATATATAGAAAGACTTTCTGAAGGCGTCATTTGGTATCGTATTCCCCTTTGGGCTTGGTTGTGTCTCAGCAAAGCAGATACCAGGGACTGTAAGGGGTTAAATATAAAAACGGCTCCGGTTCCGTTATTTTAAGGGTTAAAGCTTTCAAATTTGGTGTGCAATACTTTTAAGGCTTTAAGACACTGTGGTGAAATTTTGGTGAATTTTGAAACAATTCCTCTCATACTTTTTCACATTTGCAGTAATAAAGTGTGTTCAGTTTAAAATTTAAAGTGACAGTAACGGTTTTATTTTAAAACGTTTTTTTGTACTTTGTTATCAAGTTTATGCCTGTTTAACATGTCTGAACTACCAGATAGACTGTGTTCTGTATGTGGGGAAGCCAGGTTCCTTCTCATTTAAATAGATGTGATTTATGTGACACAAAATTTAGAGAAAATGATGCCCAAGATGATTCCTCAAGTGAGGGGAGTAAGCATGGTACTGCATCATCCCCTCCTTCGTCTACACCAGTCTTGCCCACACAGGAGGCCCCTAGTACATCTAGTGCGCCAATACTCCTTACTATGCAACAATTAACGGCTGTAATGGATAATTCTATCAAAAACATTTTAGCCAAAATGCCCACTTATCAGCGAAAGCGCGACTGCTCTGTTTTAGAAAATACTGAAGAGCATGAGGACGCTGATGATATTGGTTCTGAAGTGCCCCTACACCAGTCTGAGGGGGCCAGGGAGGTTTTGTCTGAGGGAGAAATTTCAGATTCAGGGAAAATTTCTCAACAAGCTGAACCTGATGTGATTACATTTAAATTAAATTGGAACATCTCCGCGCCCTGCTTAAGGAGGTGTTATCTACTCTGGATGATTGTGAGAATTTGGTCATTCCAGAGAAATTATGTAAAATGTACAAGTTCCTAGAGGTCCCGGGGCCCCCCGAAGCTTTTCCTATACCCAAGCGGGTGGCGGACATTGTAAATAAAGATGGGAAAGGCCCGGCATACCTTTCGTCCCTCCCCCTATATTTAAGAAATTGTTTCCTATGGTCGACCCCAGGAAAGGACTTATGGCAGACAGTCCCCAAGGTCGAGGGGGCGGTTTCTACTCTAAACAAACGCACCACTATACCCATAGAAGATAGTTGTGCTTTCAAGATCCTATGGATAAAAAATTAGAGGGTTTGCTTAAAAAGATGTTTGTTCAGCAAGGTTACCTTCTACAACCAATTTCATGCATTGTTCCTGTCACTACAGCAGCGTGTTTCTGGTTCGATGAACTAGAAAAGGCGCTCAAATAAAGATTCTTCTTATGAGGAGATTTTGGACAGAATTCATGCTCGCAAATTGGCTAACTCTTCACCCTAGACGCCACTTTGCAATTGGCTAGATTAGCGGCGAAAAATTCTGGGTTTGCTATTGTGGCGCGCAGAGCGCTTTGGCTAAAATCTTGGTCAGCGGATGCGTCTTCCAAGAACAAATTGCTTAACATTCCTTTCAAGGGGAAAACGCTGTTTGGCCCTGACTTGAAAGAGATTATTTCTGATATCACTGGGGGCAAGGGCCACGCCCTTCCTCAGGATAGGTCTTTCAAGGCCAAAAATAAACCTAATTTTCGTCCCTTTCGCAGAAACGGACCAGCCCCAAGTGCTACGTCCTCTAAGCAAGAGGGTAATACTTCTCAAGCCAAGCCAGCCTGGAGGCCAATGCAAGGCTGGAACAAAGGTAAGCAGGCCAAGAAACCTTGCCACTGCTACCAAGACAGCATGAGATGTTGGCCCCCGATCCGGGACCAGATCTGGTGGGGGGCAGACCTCTCTCTCTTCGCTCAGGCTCGGGCAAGAGATGTTCTGGATCCTCGGGCGCCAGAAATAGTCTCCCAAGGGTATCTTCTGGAATTCAAGGGGCTTCCCCCAAGGGGGAGGTTCCACAGGTCTCAATTGTCTTCAGACCACATAAAAAAACAGGCATTCTTACATTGTGTAGAAGACCTGTTAAAAATGGGAGTGATTCATCCTGTCCATTAGGAGAACAAGGGATGGGGTTCTACTCCAATCTGTTCGTAGTTCCCAAAAAAGAGGGAACATTCAGACCAATCTTAGATCTCAAGATCCTAAACAAGTTTCTCAAGGTTCCATCGTTCAAAATGGAAACCATTCGAACAATTCTTCCTTCCATCCAGGAAGGTCAATTCATGACCACGGTGGATTTAAAGGATGCGTATCTACATATTCCTATCCACAAGGAACATCATCGGTTCCTAAGGTTCGCATTTCTGGACAAGCATTACCAGTTTGTGGCACTTCCGTTCGGATTAGCCACTGCTCCAAGAATTTTCACAAAGGTACTAGGGTCCCTTCTAGCGGTGCTAAGACCAAGGGGCATTGCAGTAGTACCTTACTTGGACGACATACTGATTCAAAGCGTCGTCCCTTCCACAAGCAAAGGCTCACACGGACATTGTCCTGGCCTTTCTCAGATCTCACGGGTGGAAAGTGAACGTAGACAAAAGTTCTCTATCTCCGTCAACAAGGGTTCCCTTCTTGGGAACAATAATAGACTCCTTAGAAATGAGGATTTTTTTGACAGAGGCCAGAAAATCAAAACTTCTAAACTCTTGTCAAATACTTCATTCTGTTCCTCTTCCTTCCATAGCGCAGTGCATGGAAAGTAATAGGTTTGATGGTAGCGGCAATGGACATACTGTAGTTCCTTTGCGCGAATTCATCTAAGACCATTACAACTGTGCATGCTCAGTCAGTGGAATGGGGACTATACAGACTTGTCTCCGACGATACAAGTAGATCAGAGGACCAGAGATTCACTCCGTTGGTGGCTGTCCCTGGACAACCTGTCACAGGGGATGAGCTTCCGCAGACCAGAGTGGGTCATTGTCACGACCGACGCCAGTCTGGTGGGCTGGGGCGCGGTCTGGGGACCCCTGAAAGCTCAGGTCTTTGGTCTCGGGAAGAATCTCTTATCCGATAAATATTCTGGAACTGAGAGCGATATTCAATGCTCTCAAGGCTTGGCCTCAGCTAGCGAAGGCCAAGTTCATACGGTTTCAATCAGACAACATGACGACTGTTGCGTACATCAACCATCAGGGGGGAACAAGGAGTTCCCTGGCGATGGAAGAAGTGACCAAAATCATTCAATGGGCGGAGACTCACTCCTGCCACTTGTCTGCAATCCACATCCCAGAGTGGAAAATTGGGAAGCGGATTTTCTGAGTCGTCAGACATTTCATCCGGGGGAGTGGGAACTCCATCCGGAAATCTTTGCCCAAATTACTCAATTGTGGGGCATTCCAGACATGGATCTGATGGCCTCTCGTCAGAAACTTCAAGGTTCCTTGCTACGGGTCCAGATCCAGGGATCCCAAGGCGACTCTAGTAGATGCACTAGTAGCACCTTGGACCTTCAAACTAGCTTATGTATTCCCCGCCGTTTCCTCTCATCCCAGGCTGGTAGCCAGGATCAATCAGGAGAGGGCATCGGTGATCTTGATAGCTTCCTGCGTGGCCACGCAGGACTTGGTATGCAGACCTGGTGAATATGTCATCGGCTCCACCATGGAAGCTACCTTTGAGACGAGACCTTCTTGTTCAAGGTCCGTTCGAAACATCCGAATCTGGTCTCACTCCAACTGACTGCTTGGAGATTGAACGCTTGATCTTATCAAAGCGGAGGGTTCTCAGATTCTGTCATTGATACTCTTGTTCAGGCCAGAAAGCCTGTAACTAGAAAAATCTACCACAAAATATGGAAAAAAATATATCTGTTGGTGTGAATCTAAAGGATTCCCTTGGGACAAGGTAAAAAATTCCTAAGATTTCTATCCTTTCTTCATGAAGGTTTGGAGAAAGGATTATCTGCAAGTTCTTTGAAGGGACTGATTTCTGCTTGTCTGGTGTTACTTCAACAAAAAGCTGGCAGCTGTGCCAGATGTTCAAGCCTTTGTTCAGGCTCTGGTTAGAATCAAGCCTGTTTACAAACCTTTGACTCCTCCTTGGAGTCTCAATTTAGTTCTTTCAGTTCTTCAGGGGGTTCCGTTTGAACCCTTACATTCCGTTGATATTAAGTTATTATCTTGGAAAGTTTTGTTTTTGGTTGCAATTTCTTCTGCTAGAAGAGTTTCAGAATTATCTGCTCTGCAGTGTTCTCCTCCTTATCTGGTGTTCCATGCAGATAAGGTGGTTTTGCGTACTAAACCTGGTTTTCTTCCGAAAGTTTGTTTCTAACAAAAACATTAACCAGGAGATAGTCGTGCCTTCTTTGTGTCCGAATCCAGTTTCAAAGAAGGAACGTTTGTTGCACAATTTGATGTAGTTCGTGCTCTAAAATTCTATTTAGATGCTACAAAGGATTTTAGACAAACATCTTCCTTGTTTGTTGTTTATTCTGGTAAAAGGAGGGAGGTCAAAAAGCAACTTCTACCTCTCTCTTTTTGGATTAAAAGCATCATCAGATTGGCTTACGAGACTGCCGGACGGCAGCCTCCTGAAAGAATCACAGCTCATTCCACTAGGGCTGTGGCTTCCACATGGGCCTTCAAGAACGAGGCTTCTGTTGATCAGATATGTAAGGCAGCGACTTGGTCTTCACTGCACACTTTTACTAAATTTTACAAATTGATACTTTTGCTTCTTCTGAGGCTATTTTTGGGAGAAAGGTTTTGCAAGCCGTGGTGCCTTCCATCTAGGTGACCTGATTTGCTCCCTCCCTTCATCCGTGTCCTAAAGCTTTGGTATTGGTTCCCACAAGTAAGGATGACGCCGTGGACCGGACACACCTATGTTGGAGAAAACAGAATTTATGTTTACCTGATAAATTACTTTCTCCAACGGTGTGTCCCGGTCCACGGCCCCGCCCTGGTTTTTTAATCAGGTCTGATAATTTATTTTCTTTAACTACAGTCACCACGGTATCATATGATTTCTCCTATGCAAATATTCCTCCTTTACGTCGGTCGAATGACTGGGGAAGGCGGAGCCTAGGAGGGATCATGTGACCAGCTTTGCTGGGCTCTTTGCCATTTCCTGTTGGGGAAGAGAATATCCCACAAGTAAGGATGACGCCGTGGACCGGACACATCCGTTGGAGAAAGTAATTTATCAGGTAAACATAAATTCTGTTTTTGTTGCAAACAGCAGCTGTGTATTCAAACCGGTAATATAAATGTACGACCGCACTCAACTGGATACCTTGCACTGGATTTGCAACTTTGTTGGTGAACAATGAGCTTTGACTAGCTGTTACTTGAAACGCCTGGATACTTCAAAGTTAAGCAGCAAGTGTGCTAAATGACGGTGAGATTCCTTTAACACTGGTTGATTGGATCAGATAAAAGGTACTTTCGCAAGTGGTACTAATATCGTTATGATAAGATCCTTTGCATCAAAGTATAATACCTTGGGACTGATCTAAATCTAATTTGCCAGGTATAGGTATTGAAAGTGGACGTTTAACTTTGTTCATTTAATTTTTTTCCCTCTAACCTATCTGGAGCGTGCTTCTGCACTAAGTGCTTCTAAAACTGCTGAAAAAACTTTTTAGTTCAATTAGCTGGGAAGCGTGCAATTAGCACTAAGGGCTTCCACATAATTGTGCACAGCAATTGGATTTCCATCTAAAGGGGAGGAGAGTCCACGGCTTCATTCATTACTATTGGGAATTAAGAACCTGGCCACCAGGAGGAGGCAAAGACACCCCAGCCAAAGGCTTGAATACCTCCCCCACTTCCCTCATCCCCCAGTCATTCTTTGCCTTTCATCACAGTAGGATGGCAGAGGAGAGCCAGAGTTTCTGAGTAGTCTTTTATAGAGGATAGTACTCTTTGCAGTGGGACTGGAGTTTTAAGTAGTGCTGTCAGCCTCTCATTAAGAGCCTGGGCGAAAGTTAGAGTCCGGAGATGCAGGGAGAGTCTTTCTGCGAAATCATCCCAACTCATATTAACAGCTCCATAAGCAATCAGCGTTGACGAGTTTCGCTGCCTGCTTTCTACACTCAAGCCCATGTCAGGAGCGAGGCTACTAACCTTTCATACTTGAAGGGCCGTGTTCCTGTTCCATGGCGTAGATTCTGGTAAGATCGTTTCATTTTTTTTTATTAATAATGATAACATAGAAGACAGGGTCACAGTGGTGGCGCCTTTTTTATCTTTGCAGAATCAAGGGTTATATTCCTGGAAGGGAAATTATTGAACAGGGGGGGTTTATACATGATATTGTTTATTGTGTCATTGCTGTGTTATGTGCGAGATGAGGCTCTGGCAATGTGTGGAACTTTAAGGTTACTTGTGGAAACTTGCACAGCCATTTTTTGGCGCGTTTTTCCCCAGTGCAGGGGTGGTCCTGCCAGGCATTCCATGTTACTGGGTGTGGCTATCTATCCTTCCTGTTGATCTGTGGCGCAGGAGACGTAGCGGTTTCTGTAGTCCGGGTCCTAGGAGGTGGTGAGTGCCCCGGCCATTGGTGGTATAAAGGTGCCTTTTTAATAAATAAAGTTAGTCTAACCAAGCGCACAAGCAATGGAAAACTCGGACGTGTTGGAAGGCTCTCCTTACTTAATAAAGTCTCATTCCTGTGTTTATTGTGAGGAGGTTCTGGTAGATCAGCCTGCTCAACTATGTTCCACATGCCTTAATAAAGTTACAACATCTAAATGTAAACGGATGTCTAGTACTACTGAGCCGTCCACCTCTGAGGGTTCTTCGTCCCCGGAGGTGCATTCCCTACATTCATCTCCGATTGCACATGCAGCGCCCGGGGTCCAACCGTTACTCCTTCGGGAGAGATTTTTTGCTGTCTGACTTTGCGGACCAACTGGAATCGACGGTTTCGAAAGTGATCCATGCCTTACCACGTTCTGCTAAGTGCAAGCGTAGGGTTTATCATAGCGGCCCGGCCCAGGGTTTGTCCTCGCCGATGGAAGATCCAGAGACTCTATACTCTATACGATGATGAGGCCCACTCCGATTTTTCGGAGGAGGCCCCTTCTGGGTCGGAGTTCGTGTCATCTAAACCTCCGGCTGCAGAGGAGCCTAGTTATAGGTTTAGGATGGAGAATTTGCGCTTTCTGCTTCGGCAGGTGCTTGCTACTCTGGAGTTTCCGGAACCTAAGATACCGGAGGAACCTGTGATTCCTAAGCTTGACAAGGTATACGAGGACAGGTGTAGTACCTCAGTCTTTCCTGATTCCGTTAGGATGGCTAATATTATTAGAACGAATGTGAGCGATTAGGTTCTTCCTTTTCCCCTTCTTTTTCCTTTAAAAAACTGTTCCTCGTTCCGGACTATGAGCTGTGGGGGACCCATCCCTAAGGTGGATGGGGCTATCTCTATGCTCGCGAAGTGGACGAGTATTCCCCTTGAGGATAGTTCGTCATTTAACGAGCCCATGGATAAAAAGCTGGAAAACATGTTGAGAAAGATGTTTCAGCACATAGGGTTTGTTTTTCAGCCAGCAGCAGCGGTTGCGGCGGTCACTGGAGCTGCGACATATTGGTGTGAATCCCTGTGTGAAATGGTCGAGAAGGAGACATCCATCGACGAGATACAGGAGAAGATTAAGGCGCTGAAGATCGCCAATTCTTTCATCTGTGATCTGAATGCTAAGGTGTCAGGTTTTTCTGTTTTAGTGCGCAGGGCTCTGTGGCTAAAATCTTGGTCTGCGGACATGACCTCTAAGGTGAGGCTGTTGTCCCTGCCTTTTCAAGGCAAGATCCTGTTTGGTCCAGGATTGGATTCGATTATATCCACAATTACGGGAGGCAAGGGAGCCTTCCTACCGCAGGATTAGAAGGCTAAGCCTAAAGGATCTACTTTTCGTCCCTTTCGTGCGGATAAGGCCCAGCACCAGCAACCCGCCGCAAATGCAGACCAGTCCAAGGGATTTTGGAAACAAGTCTAAGCAGAGCAAGAAGCCTGCCGAGACGAAATCGGCATGAAGGGGCGGCACCCGACCAGTCTCCGGATCACGGAGGGGGCAGATTATCTCTATTCTCAGACGTGTGGTTGCAGGACGTTCAGGACCCTTGGGTTCTATAGGTGGTCTCCCAGGGTTACAGGATAGGGTTCAGATCCCATCCGCCCTCGGGCAGATTCCTCCTGTCAAACCTGTCTTCAAGACCAGAGAAGAGAGAGGCCTTTCTGTGTGAGGGATCTCGCCTCTCTCAGGGTTATCGTACCAGTACCCCTAGCAGAAAGGGATCTAGGGTACTATTTTGTGGTTCCACGTTCCGCCCGATTCTGGACCTAAAGTGTTTAAACAACTTTCTGAGTTTTCCATTGTTCAAAATGGAAACAATCAGATCTATTCTGCCCCTAGTTCAAGAGGGACAGTTCATTACGACTATAGACTTGAAGGACACTTACCTTCATGTGCCAATCACAGGGACCAATACAGGTTCCTAAGATTTGCATTTCTGGACCAACACTTCCAGTTTGTGGCCCTTCCTTTTGGTCTGGCGACGGCCCCCAAGAGTCTTCACAAAGGTTCTGGGGGCGCTGCTTGCAGTAGCCAGATTCAGGGGCATTGCGGTGGCGCCTTACCTGGATGACATACTAGTTCAGGCGCCGTTGCTCAGCCTCGCAGAGGTGGCTCAATGTATGGAGGTGATACGTCTCATGGTGTCAAGCATATATGTCATCCCATTCACCAGGTTCCATCTCAGACCTCTTCAATTGTGCATTTTGAGACAGTGGAATGGCAATCATTCAGATCTATCACAGCTGATATGCATGGATGCTCAGACTCAGAACTCCCTCTCTTGGTGGATTCGTCCGGAGCAACTGTCCATGGGGACAACCTTCTTGCGACCATCCTGGGAGATTGTGACCACGGACGCCAGTCTGACAGGATGGGGAGCTGTTTGGGCTGCCAGAATAGCACAAGGAAAGTGGTCCAGGGAGGACTCTATCCTTCTGATCAACATCCTAGAACTACGAGCGATTTACAATGCTCTGAAGGCATGGCCTTCTCTGGAGTCGGTCAGTTGCATCAGATTCCAGACCAACAACATTACCTCGGTGGCTTACATCAACCATCAGGGGGGTAGGAGGAGCTTCCTCGCGATGAGGGAGGTGTCTCGGATTCTGGAGTGGGTGGAGTCCCACAACTGCTCGCTCTCAGCGATTCACATTCCAGGTGTGGACAACTGTGAAGCAGACTTTCTCAGCAGACAATCCTTCCATCCGGGGGAATGGACTCTTTACCCAGAGGTGTTTGCGGAGAATTGTCACAGATAGGGAGCGCCGGAGATAGATCTCATGGCGTCCAGACTCAATTGCAAGCTACCTCGATACGGATCGAGGTCCAGAGATCCCCAGACGGAGATGATAGATGCCTTAGTGGTTCCTTGGGGATTCAGCCTAGCTTACATTTTTCCACCGTTACCACTTCTACCTCGCGTAGTGCCACACATCAAACAGGATTGCCCCTTCATGGCCGCAGAGGACGTGGTTTGCGGATCTGGTGGGGATGTCATCTTCTCCGCTGTGGAGGTTACCCTGTCGCAGGGATCTGCTGTCACAGGGCCCCTTTCAACATTGAAATCTAGATTCTCTGAGGCTGACTGCGTGGAGATTAGACACCTAGCCTTAGCCAAGAGAGGCTTTTCAGAAAGTGTGATTGATACGCTAATTCAGGCAAGGAAGCCAGTCACTCGTCGCATCTACCATAAGATGTGGAGGACTTACTTGTCAGTTTTGTTGCATAGGAGACTCGCTGAGCTCCCTGACATTCAATCTTTTGTTCAGGCTCTGTCTAGAATCAGGCCTTTCTTTAGACAGTCGGCTCCACCTTGGAGCTTAAACTTTGTCCTTAAGGTTTTGCAGAGGGTTCCGTTTGAACCTATGCATTCCATAGACATTAAGATTCTGTCTTGGAAGGTTCTCTTCCTGTTGGCTATTGCATCGGCACGCAGAATATCTGAACTAGCTGCCTTGCAATGTGATCCTCCTTATCTGGTGTTTCATGCGGATAAGGCTGTACTTCACACTGGGTTGGGGTTTCTCCCCAAGGTGATGTCTAACCGTAACATCAATCAGGAAATAGTTGTTCCTTCTTTGTGTCCTATCCCTTCTTCTTCAAAGGAGAGGTTACTTCATAACCTGGATGTGGTTTGTGCCTTGAAGTTCTATCTTCAGGCTACACAGGATTTCAGACAGTCTACATCTCTTTTTGTGGTGTATTCTGGGAAGCGCAAGGGGCAAAGAGCCTCTGCTACTTCTTTGTCTTTTTGGTTGAGGAGCTTGATTCGCTTGGCTTATGAGACAGCGGGACATAAGCCTCCTCAGAGGAAGACGGCTCATTCAACTAGAGCTGTGGCTTCGCCTTGGGCCTTCAAGCATCCTTACACACTTTTACAAAGTTTTACAAATTTGACGTTTTTGCTTCTGCGGAAGCTGTGTTTGGGAGAAAGGTTTTGCAGGCGGTGGTGCCCTCAGACTAGGGTCCGTCTTTTGCCCTCCTGGTTTCATTCAGTGTCCTCTAGAGCTTGGGTATATGTTCCCAATAGTAATGAATGAAGCCGTGGACTCTCCTCCCCTTTAGATGGAAAACATAAATTATGCTTACCTGATCATTTCATTTCCATCCAGAGGAGGAGAGTCCACTGCTCCCGCCCGTATCTCCGTTGCGTGTCCCTAAATTTATTCTTCTTCTGGCATCTTTTTTACCCTGATATTTCTCCTACTGTTCCTGCTTCCCTCGGCAGAATGACTGGAGGATGAGGGAAGTGGGGGAGGTATTTAAGCCTTTGGCTTTCCCAATAGTAATTAATGAAGCCGTGGACTCTCCTTCCCTCAATGGAAATTAAATTATCAGGTAAGCATAATTTATGTTTTCGTTACTTTTGTTCTTTATTGAATGTATAGGATGTGACATTTTGCTATGAATGTTCCTATAAAGTGGTGGTTCTTATCTTTGTTTTCACAATAAATACAAGTATGTTTAAAATTGCCTTGCCATTCTTTGACATATGAATATATCATTTGTCCTTTCTTTTACTTGTGCATAATATATTGTTTAATGACTGCATGCACATTTTTTGAATATAAAAACATTTTTTGAGTGCCACGCAAACATTACATTTATACTTTATACAAATGTGTACTTTATATACCCTTTTTAACTTCCCATGTGGCTAGAGCTGTATAATTGCAGACCTGACAGCCTACAAAAAGTCTAAAATAATTGTCTTTTAATTTTTAGGGGTGATGTCTGCAATTAGACAGCTATAGCCATCTGGGAAGTTAAGATACAGTAAATAAAGTGCACATTTTTGAAAAGTACACCCCTTGGTGCATCAAATAAGAGGCTACATGTATATATAGCACAAAATTGGAGTGCACAATATATAACTAAACAGCGTACTTTGCTCAGAAAACGTTTTGTTTTTTAAACAAGTGCAATATTTGCTTATTTGTTGCGTACTCCAGTTTTGAGATATAAATACAAATAAACCCTCCTCTGATAGACCTGGAAATGTGTATTTTCTAAAAATGTATAGTTTAGTTGCCATATTTTAACTTCCCTGGCGGCTAGAACTGTTTAAATGACAGTAACAGAATATTAAATTAAAAAACGCTGTTTTTGATTGTATACTAAATTGATATCCCGGCAATAAAACAGTAGAAAAACACAGTGAAATGTTCTCAATTTTTACTTATTTTATACAGGTTATCTACTACAAATATTTATCCATACAGGTTTTGATGATAGAGTTTACAAAAATAAAATTGCATACAGTTAAAAATTGCATACAGGAGTAAAAATATACACTTTTTTCTAATGTTTTGCTTTATTTTTCAAACATGATAACAAATACACATATAATAATGATATATTTTGAGTCTGCTGAAAAAACAATATATAGGGACTGATTTATCAAGGGGCGAATTGCCCCTAATGCCCCTGTTTCCGTGCAAGTTTTCAGGCTTGCTGAAAATAGCAGTTGTGAAGCAGCGGTCCATAACTGGTCCGCTGCCTCTATGGCTGCGGTCTGCAATACGCCCGATCCTAAATGATCGGGCTGATTGACACCCCCTGCTAGTGGCCAATTGGCTGTGAATCTGCAGGGGGCCGCATTGCACAAGCAGTTTACAAGAAATGCTGTTGATGTATGCTGTCGGCATTCATCGATGTCTGTCGGACATGATCCGTTGAGCGGATCATGTCGGACAGACTGATGATAAATCGGCCCCATAGTTTGTATAGGTTATTCACACAAAAAAAAACTTCTAAAAGTGTGTGAATGTGAACTGCAACAAAAAGCACACAGGTGGGAAATGGCTTATCAGCCAAAGGGTTAATATAACCATGTTGGTTATGCAAAACTGGGGAATGGGTAATAAAGGTTTTATCTAACTCTTTAAACAATAACACATTTTGAGTTGATTGTCCCTTTAATAAGAAATCATGTTTCAGACAGTTTTTTTTTTTTTTTTTTTTAAGTTTTGTTTTGTGCTTGTTTTTTTATGAACTCAGCACACACCAGGAATTAATATTAATGATTAAGTGGAAAAACTTAAACTGTAACATATTAGGAATCCACTTGAATTTGAATTAATTAGGTGCCATGTTGTACGTTTGCTTTTCTTTGCGCATCGTTTGCTTCTGACAATCTGTTCTCTTTTTACAGCTTAATATACTTGTGGATACAGGGAGCAGTAATTTTGCAGTGGGTGCTGCGCCTCACCCCTTCCTGAAGCGATATTACCACCGGCAACGGTAAGCAAACCCTCCAACATGCTGTCACTCAGCACAACTGAGTAGATGATATTTAATCAGCAGCTAACTGGATAACTTCCAGAAGCCAGACATATTGTATTTATGCTAGCACACGGTACTATATAATGACACATGAATACACAGAGGTTTAATGGCATCCACAGAACTAATAACATATGTTTAACAGATTTGATAAAACACAGATCACTAGCTATTGGTGAGTGTAAATGTAACGGTGGTGAGTGAAAGTTAGTTAGTGAATGTTGAGTCTGAAGTCTGGTTACATGTTGCAAGCAGCAAAGTTGGCACATTGTATTTCCAGAATGTACATTCCTATTGCAGCACTGACAATAACTCACATTTTGTGCTATGTGCTAAAACTATTATCTAAAGGGATATTATATAGCCATGAAAGTGCAAGGATATGTTATTCCTCTACGGCTGTAGGGACCCCAATAGTGCTTAGACTGTTACTTCTGAGAGGGTAAACGGGGCAGAGAGAGGGATAGAGTGGAGAAGAAGAGAGAATGTAGAAAAAAGAGTGACGAGATTTGAGAAAGGGGAAAGAGTGTAAAGAGAAGATATGGCCTGAGAAAAAAGGGAGAGGGTAAAAAGAGAGATTGAAGAGAGAGGAGGGAATGGAGACATATTGGGGGGTAGTTATCAACGTGTCAACTTTCCTGCCTTCGCCGGCCCAATACGCCCGCCTAAGCTCGCCTACCATCGCCGCCGCCGCGGACCTGAAAATTTTTGCCTAAGTTATCAATAAATCTGTCAAAAAGCCACGCACCAAGTACGGGGCGATGAGCAGCAGACTGTGAGAGTTATCACTCATCCGATCTCGCTGCTCTTCGGCTTTTTGACAGCTTTATTGCTAGCCTGTCACTAAGCACTCACACTAACTACACTGTTCTACCCCCTATACTGGCGCCCCCGGAGCCCCCCGCAACTAAATAAAGTTAGTAACCCCTAAACAGCCGCTCCTAGACCCCGCCGCAACTCTTCTAAATGTATTAACCCCTAAACCGCCGCTCCCAGACACCGCCGCCACCTACATTATACCTACTAACCCCTATCCTGCCCCCCCTATACCGTCGCCCTCTATAATAAAGTTATTAACCCCTATCCTGCTGATCCAGGACCTCGCCGCAACTAAATAAATAGTTTAACCCCTAAACCGCCGCTCCCGAACCCCGCCGCAACCTATATTAAATTTATTAACCCCTAATCTGCCCCCCTTACCACGTCGCCACCTATAATAAATGTATTAACCCCTATCCTGCCCCCCCTACACCGCCGCCACTGTAATAAATTTATTAACCCCTAAACCTAAGTCTAACACTAAACCTAACACCCCCCTAACTTAAATATTAATTAAATAAATCTAAATAATCTTTCTATTATTAACTAAATTAATCCTATTTAAAACTAAATACTTACCTTTAAAATAAACCCTAAAATAGCTACAATATAAATAATAATTATATTGTATCTATCTTAGGATTTATTTTTATTTTACAGGCATCTTTCAATTTATTTTAACTAGATACAATAGCTATTAAATAGTTATTAACTATTTAATAGCTACCTAGTTAAAATAAAGAGAAATTTACCTGTAAAATAAATCCTAACCTAAGTTACAATTACACCTAACACTACACTATACTTTTAATAAATTATTCCTATTTAAAACTAAATACTTACCTGTAAAATAAACCCTAAGATAGCTACAATGTAATTAATAATTACATTGTAGCTATTTTAGGATTTATATTTATTTTACAGGTAACTTTGTATTTCTTTTAGCTAGTTAGAATAGTTATTAAATAGTTATTAACTATTTAATAACTACCTAGCTAAAAGAAATACAAAATTACCTGTAAAATAAATCCTAACCTAAGTTACAATTAAACCTAACACTACACTATCATTAAATTAAATACATTAGCTACAAATAACTACAATTAAATACAATTACATAAACTAACTAAAGTACAAAAAATAAAAAAGCTAAGTTACAAAAAATAAAAAAAAATAAGTTACAAACATTTAAAAAATATTACAACAATTTTAAGCTACTTACACCTAATCTAAGCCCCCTAATAAAATAACAAAGCCCCCCAAAATAAAAAAATTCCCTACCCTATTCTAAATTAAAAAGTTACCAGCTCTTTTACCTTACCAGCCCTTAAAAGGGCCTTTTGCGGGGCATGCCCCAAAGAAAACAGCTCTTTTGCCTGTAAAAGAAAAATACAACCCCCCCCAACGTTAAAACCCTCCACCCACATACCCCTAATCTAACCCAAACCCCCCTTAAATAAACCTAACACTACCCCCCTGAAGATCATCCTACCTTGAGTCGTCTTCACTCAGCCGAGCCACCGATGGAACCGAAGAGGAGATCCGGAGCGGCAGAAGTGATCCTCCAAGTGATCCATCCGGGCGATGTCATCTTCCAAGCGGGGTCTTCAATCTTCTTTCTTCAGGATCCATCTTCATCTCGCCAACACGGAACATCCTTCATCCCCGACGGACTAACGACGAATGAAGGCTCCTTTAAGGGACGTCATCCAAGATGGCGTCCCTTCAATTCCGATTCGCATTCTATCGGAACAGCCAATAGAATGCGAGCTCAATCTGATTGGCTGATTCTATCAGCCAATCAGATTTTTCCTACCTTAATTCCGATTGGCTGATAGAATCCTATCAGCCAATCGGAATTGAAGGGACGCCATCTTGGATGACGTCCCTTAAAGGAGCCTTCATTCATCGTTAGTCCGTCGGCGGGATGAAGATGGATCCTGAAGAAAGAAGATTGAAGACCCCGCTTGGAAGATGACATCGCCCGGATGGAAGACTTCTTCAGCGCCGCTTGGAAGATTTCTTCAGCCCCGCTTGGAGGATCACTTCATCGGATGGAAGACTTCTTCAGCGCCCCTTGGAGGATCACTTCTGCCGCTCCGGATCTCCTCTTCGGTTCCATCGGTGGCTCGGCTGAGTGAAGACGACTCAAGGTAGGATGATCTTCAGGGGGGTAGTGTTAGGTTTATTTAAGGGGGGTTTGGGTTAGATTAGGGGTATGTGGGTGGTGGTTTTTTTTTTAAATCCTTTATTTATTCCGTGAAGAGACATAACATAAATCAAGACAAGAGAAAAAGAGAACAGTCCCCGAGTTCCGGGGGTCAAATATCATCAAGAATAACATATCATCAAACATGGTTACAGAATATCAAACTGGTACTGTCTAAACAATTAGTATTACATCAACATGACATGTCTCTCACAGTTTTTTTATTTTTAAACCAATCCATTCCCACCCCCCCTTTTTTCCCCCCTCCTCCAATTCTCAGCCAGTCGGCTATCACCACTCCCCCAGGGTGTCAGCACCCCCTACCTAATCGACCTCCTACCCCTCACTAAAGAGGAGATACCTCCCTATTTACTGTTCATCAAAGTCTACCCTCCACTCTCCTCGCAACTGAGCTTCCAAGAGATATTCAGAGTTGCGTATGGGATATAGAATTCTCGCCAATTGCGAGGCATGCAGTGAGTGTAGGTAAATGTCCCATTTTCTCATGAAACGTGCTGTACGATTAGCCACCTCTCCCATAGTGTCTACCTGTTCGTGTAACAGCTGTGAGTGTATTTCAGTTTTTAACTGTGACAGGGTGGGGGCTCGTCTATCTATCCAATATTTCAAGATTATTTTTCTCGCTTGGAGAATGACATTATGCATAAAGGTTGCCTGGCTTCTAGGAAGCCCTGGCGTGTCCAGGAATACTACCATTTGTGGGGTAAGCGTAGTCACTTGTATGTTTAGGGAGCGTAGCCAAAAACAGATCATCCCCCAAAACTTGGTCAGTTTGGGGCATTCCCATATCATGTGCAGCAAGGTTGCTTGTGCTTTAGAGCATTTCGGACAGTTCCCCGTGTGATCTCTTTCCCATTTCTTGTATTGGTGCGGAGTCACGTAGGCTGACTGTAAGATTTTAGTGTGAGATTCTCTGATGTTCGTCGCCAGAGTGGCCTTCCGAACATTTTCAATGCTACTTTGAATCTGCGCTTTGGTAATAGGGGCATTCAGGATCTCTGTCCATTTTTCCCCTAAATATTCCAGTGAGTGTTCGTTATTAGGGGCCAACAATGTCCTGTATATTGGGGAGATGGAAGTGCAACCCTGAGAGTAAATACTACAGAGCTGATGAACGGCACTGTTAGGTTCAGGGAAGTTCTCTGAGTTAATCAACTCTGAGGCATAGTGCCTAGCCTGTAGATAGGCAAAGTGGTGCGTGCGGGGGAGATTGTAGGTCGTTTGAAGCTGCGAGAAAGTACATATAGTTCTGCCAGGACCATCTAGCATCTTGGACACTCTGTCCAGTCCCAAGGACTTCCAAGTCCTGAAGGTCTGGGTAGTTAAACCTGGCACGAAAAGTGGATTCCCCTGCAAGGGTATGTATTTGGAGATTTCATGGCTGCATTTTAGCCTATTGCACAGTTTTCTCCAAGCCTGCAGTGGTTGCGACAGGAGGGGGTAGGGTGATAATAGCTTTTCTAATTTATCCGCCCTCAGGTGTGGGAGAACAGAAAGCGACCAGGGCTGAACCACATGTCGCTCTAGTTCAGGGATTGTGAAGTGACTTTTTCCCGTTAACCAGTCCAGGACGTATTTCGCTTGTGCGGCCCAGCAGTACATCTCAACATTTGGGACCGCCATACCTCCCGAGGCGACCGAACTTATCATTCTATTGTAATGAATCCTGTGCTTTTTCCCAGCCCAAATGAAAGACATGAAGAGTGACTTCCAATATAGCAAGTCCTTTTTGTGTATGAGTAGTGGCAGCATCTGCATTACGTAGAGCAGTTTGGGAAATAGGACCATTTTAATGAGGGCTATCCTGCCTGATACGGTCAGTGGTAGTCCCACCCAGTGCTTGGTCAGATCTAAGGCTCCTTTTTTCAGGGGTGCGTAGTTTATATCATACCAGTTCACCGGATTGCGCGATAGCTTCACTCCCAAGTATTTAAAGGTATCCCCCGCTACTCGGAAGTCGTAGTGGAGGTCAGGTATCTCGTTAGCATACGATAACCAGATTAACTCCGTTTTATCAGTGTTGACTTTATACCCAGAGATAAGGCCGAAGTCTTTAACAATATCCATTATCCTCGGGATGTTAAGTCTGGGGTCCTGGATGTACAACACCATGTCATCCGCAAAAAGTGACAGATGCAACGTCTTGTCACCTATTTTGAGTCCTTTTGTAGTATGCCTGATCTTTACGGCAAGAGGCTCTAAGGCCAGATCAAACAAAAGAGGCGAGAGCGGGCACCCCTGTCTCGTTCCTCTATTTAAGGCAAATGGTTGGGATGGCATTCCATTCACTAATATTGCAGCCTGGGGGTTAGTGTACAATGTCTTCAATGCTCTCGAGAAGTTCCCAGTTATCCCGAACCGATCTAGTGTAAAGAATAGGTGACTCCAAAGGACCTTGTCGAAGGCCTTCTCCGCGTCAACTAGGAGTGCACATGCTTCTTCCTGCTGTGGTACTCGATTCTTACTTGCTTTATTCCAATAATGGGTGAGCAAGAATTGCAGGGTGCGCACATTGACCCCTGATGACCTACCTTTCACGAATCCCGTTTGATTTTCATGAATAAGGGTAGGAAGCACTATCGCTAGTCTATCTGCTAGGATTTTCGTGAGTAGTTTATAATCCGAATTCATTAGTGAAATCGGGCGGTATGATTCGGGGGCTAAGCAGTTTCTATCCTGTTTGAGAATCAAACTGATATTTGCTTCTGTAAATCTCTGCGACACACTGGCGTCGCCCTGCAGTATACCGTTGAACAGTCTAGCTAATGGGTCGGCTATTTCTTGTCCCAGTATTTTATAAAACTCCCCGGGTAGGCCGTCAGGTCCCGGGGTTTTGTCTAGGGGAAGCCTCCCTATAGAGGCAAGTACCTCACTCGGGGCTATATTTGCATTTAACGCTTGCCGTTGGGGCTCCGTTAATGTGGGCAGAGGAATATCACTCCAGAAGTTTTCCCGAGTGTTTGTGTCGACTTCCCTCCTGGTGTATAGTTTTGAGTAAAATTGTGTAAATGCCCTCTGTATTCCTGCTGTATCAGTATGTAGCATGTCATTGTATTTAATAGCCTGTATTGTGTTGCAGCCATTATTTAGTTTAGTCAGTCTGGCCAGCATTTTTCCTGTTTTATTGCCATAGCGATAGTACCTGGCTTGTAATCTTGTGGCATCCCTTGCTGCGTTTTGAGTTAGATATGTGTCCCTGTGTGTTTTGGTGTCCTGGTATTTAAGTCTGTTCGCTGTCGTGGGATTACGCAAATATCTATTTCTGGCATTTAAAAGTTGTTTAAGAAGTAGCTCCTCCCTGACCTGCTTTTTCTTTTTGAAATTTATGACATAAGATGTCGTAGAGCCTCTCAGCACTGCCTTAGCTGCTTCCCAGAACAGTACAGTTGTGTTCCTATGTCCCTGATTTGTGTCAGCGTACGTTAGCCACTCCCCTATAAGATGCTTCCTAAAATTATCGTCATGTAGCAGATATTTGGGGAATAACCATCTAGAAGTGAGAGGCCTATCTGGCCCTAGTTGTAGCTTCAGTGTGATTGGGGCATGATCTGAGAGAACTGGATTATCTATTCCTGCATCCCTGACCCTAGGGTGCATGGACTTGGAAATCAAAAAATAATCAATGCGGGACAGAGTGTCCTTTGCCGGAGTGGCACAAGTAAAACTCTTGACCTCCGGGTTCCTATCTCTCCAGATGTCTGTGAGGAGAAGAGCATTTCGAAACCTGCGAAGCAGGTTTGTGTCTCTCCTAGCGTTGAGATTTGTGCTGCGACCTGTCTGTGAGTGTAGTGGGTTATGAAACCTGTCAGCAGGGGTCTGTGGCGCAATATTATAATCCCCACCAAGAACTATCGGGACATCTGCAATTTTTAGTAATTGGACCTTGAGTTCACTCCAGAAGTCTGACTTATGTGTGTGGGGTCCGTAGACCCCACCTAGAAGCATTGGAGTGCCGTCAACTGTGAGCCTGAGTAAAATATATCGTCCCTGGGGGTCTAGCACAGTGTGAGTTATGTTGTAGTCTAAGTTCTTGCGGAAGAGGATCGCTACACCCCTGGCTCTGTTGCTGTCATATTTAGTATATATAACCTCACCTACCCAACCCTGCTTTAGCTTCTGATGCTCTGTGGGTTTCAGATGGGTTTCTTGGAGGATCGCTATATCGGTCTTTCTAGATTTTAAGTATTTCAATATGGCCTTTCGTTTCAGAGGAGATGTGATTCCCCCTACATTCCATGAGATAATATGTAGTCCCATCCTCAATGATAGTGCGGTGGGAGGGATCCCTATATGGTGAGCTATGTGTTAGAGACTACTATGGTATACTGGCTCAGCGTTTTCTACGAGCAACGTGTTAAGCGTTTAAGTGTGCGATTACCTTCACTGCTTACGGTTCTGACACCCTGGGGTCCTCTCCCTTTAGGAACAGGAAAGGTTGAGTTATGCTGATTCGGTGACAGCCTTGGAAAATACAATGGGGCAGAATTACTAACAATCAGTACTATGATACAGTACGTGTTTTAACAGGGCAGTATCTCGAAGTCTCAGAGATGAGTGAGAAAAGACAGAGAAGAGATAAAGAAGGAGAAAAATAATCAAACAACACGGCAACAGTGAACAATAAAATACTGCAGTAATAAAATATAGCAGACAATCAAAAGCGGACTCCCCCCCCCCTTTATTCCCAAAGAAAAGGATATGAAATAGTGTCCTGGGCTGAGCCCATTGACATCATGCTTGAGTTACGTCCTTAGCTTCCATTCCTCTATCATGTCCCTGCAAACAAGAACAATAACAAATACAGCGGGGTAACCTAGATCCCGCACAGTTCGTATCACTCAAAGAGTGCTACTACAGGGTCAAGGATTCTCTTCCTCTTCTATTTCATCTACTTCATTTTGATCCCTTCTGCATGGGTTTCTTGAGGCCATAAAAGCCCGTAACTGGGTTGTAGATTCAAAAAATCTTGGGCCTTGAGGGGTCTGCAGCCGGAGTCTTGCTGGGTACAAGAGAGATACTGATTCACCTTTTTGCAAAAGTTCCCTACAATAGGGAGAGAATTCTCTGCGCTTCCTTGCCACTTCAGCCGAGTAGTCTTGGAATAAGTGTATTTTGGATCCCTCATAGATTAGTTCCTTTGTTTGTCTGTAGGCTTTCAAGATAAGGGTTTTGTCCTTGAAATTAAGATATTTAATCATCAATTGCCTAGATAAGGCTTTTTGTCCATTATTGGATGGTAAGGGCCCCACGCGGTGTGCTCTTTCTGCAATACATGGGATATCAGAGTCGGCCATACCCAGCAGTTTCGGGAGCCCTCTTTCTGCGAAGTCAATTAGTGCAGATCCTGGAACAGATTCAGATAACCCCACCACACGGATGTTGTTTCACCGGGATCTGTTTTCCAGGTCCTCTATTTTAGATATTAAAGCTTTATTTTGGCGTTGAAGCTGCGTGATGTCTAGCGCAGATTCTCTCTGCTGTGTCTCTGTATCCGCTACCCTTTGCTCCACTATATTTAATCGTGTTGAGAAGGACTTGAAATCTGTGGACAGGGTGTCTAGTCCCGTCTGTAACTGTTCAATTTTTGGCAAGAATAAGGCAGACAGTTGCGAGACTATTGGGTGGGTATCTTGTGGCAGAGGGTCAGAGAGCTCCATTACCGCGGCTGGCGGCGTGTGCACTTCAGCTTGGCTTTTTTGCCGTCTCTCAGTCTGGCGTTGCTTGGACATGTTGTCAGTTCTTTTATTATAAGGGGCGTAGTATTTTTGCATACAGACAAAAGATGTCCCAGTATTAGGACCAGTTCCGCTTCTTAAGGTCTTATGGTTTGCAAGGATCAAGTCGGAACAATAGGTAGCTCAGGAGAGTTTCTGGGGGGGGGGTGTCTTGGGGGGGGTCACTCAGCGTTTATCTCCTCATATCACCTGCTGCCCACCCGGGGCTGAAAATGTCCATAAAAAGAGTAAAGGTGGTGTTCACTTCGTTTTTAATACAGGAGGCTTGGTGTCTCTCTCTGCTTCCCCAGTCAGATGTAAAAACTAATAGTAGGTGCCTTATCTCCCTTAGTCCCTACAGGAGCTGTGTAGTGCTGCTGCGCCTGTGTGTGTGGGGGTAATTATGGCAATAAAGTTCCAGTCTTTGGATGTGAGCTTACGGCAGTTCCCACCACACCAGGCCGTTTTCACTGAGGGAGTAAACTTTTTCCCCTACCTCTCCAGAGCTTAGTATTATTAGGGCAGTGGGTCGTTACTTAGCAGCAGTGTCAGGTTAGAGTGGCGCCACAAGTAAAAAGAAAAGTTTGCTGCGTGTAGGGGAAAATGGCCGCCGCGGCACTACTGACCTCCGTTATTCAAGTCCGATCACTGCTTTTCAACCGCTGACCGTTGTCCTGTTTTTATGCGGCTGCACTTGTTGCAGCAGAAGGGGTCAAGGAAAGCCTTGTGATAGTGTAGCCGTTCCGACTACCGTACCTCCGTTTGTCCACTTTTTTTTGTTTGCGCTCCGGTGGGGGAGAAGTTGGAGATTCTCCTTGCCTGCTCGTGTCCGGACAGAGGTCAAGGTCCCTCTGCCAAGGATAGTGGCTTAATGGGCGACTTGTAGCGCTAAACGCTGCCCGATAGAAGGGTCAAACAACGGAGCTCTCTCAGATGCGTCCGTTACCAGCGCCCGCCCAACCGGAAGTCGGGTGGTGGGTTTTAACGTTGGGGAGGGGGTTGTATTTTTCTTTTACAGGCAAAAAAGCTGTTTTCTTTGGGGCATACCCCGCAAAAGGCCCCTTTAAGGGCTGGTAAGGTAAAAGAGCTGGTAACTTTTTAATTTAGAATAGGGTAGGGATTTTTTTTATTTTGGGGGGCTTTGTTATTTTATTAGGGGGCTTAGATTAGGTGTAAGTAGCTTAAAATTGTTGTAATATTTTTGAAATGTTTGTAACTTATTTTTTTTATTTTTTGTAACTTAGCTTTTTTATTTTTTGTACTTTAGTTAGTTTATGTAATTGTATTTAATTGTAGTTATTTGTAGCTAATGTATTTAATTAATTTAATGATAGTGTAGTGTTAGGTTTAATTGTAACTTAGGTTAGGATTTATTTTACAGGTAATTTTGTATTTCTTTTAGCTAGGTAGTTATTAAATAGTTAATAACTATTTAATAACTATTCTAACTAGCTAAAAGAAATACAAAGTTACCTGTAAAATAAATATAAATCCTAAAATAGCTACAATGTAATTATTAATTACATTGTAGCTATCTTAGGGTTTATTTTACAGGTAAGTATTTAGTTTAAATAGGAATAATTTATTAAAGTATAGTGTAGTGTTAGGTGTAATTGTAACTTAGGTTAGGATTTATTTTACAGGTAAATTTCTCTTTATTTTAACTAGGTAGCTATTAAATAGTTAATAACTATTTAATAGCTATTGTACCTAGTTAAAATAAATTGAAAGATGCCTGTAAAATAAAAATAAATCCTAAGATAGCTACAATATAATTATTATTTATATTGTAGCTATATTAGGGTTTATTTTAAAGGTAAGTATTTAGTTTTAAATAGGATTAATTTAGTTAATAAGAGAAAGATTATTTAGATTTATTTAATTAATATTTAAGTTAGGGGGGTGTTAGGTTTAGTGTTAGACTTAGGTTTAGGGGTTAATAAATTTATTACAGTGGCGGCGGTGTAGGGGGGGGCAGGATAGGGGTTAATAAATTTATTATAGGTGGCGACAGTGTAGGGGGGGCAGGATAGGGGTTAGTAGGTATAATGTAGGTGGCGGCGGTGTCCGGGAGCGGCGGTTTAGGGGTTAATACATTTATAAGAGTTGCGGCGGGGGCTAGGAGCGGAGGTTTAGGGGTTACTAACTTTATTTAGTTGCGGGGGGCTCCGGGGGCGCCGGTATAGGGGGTTAACATATTTATTATAGTGGCGGCGGGTCCGGGAGCGGCGGTTTAGGGGTTAATCAGTTTATTATAGTGGCGGTGGGCTCCGGGAGCGGCGGCTTAGGGGTAAAACACTTTATTTAGTTGCGGCGGTGTATGGGGGGGGGCAGATTAGGGGTGTTTAGACTCAGGGTACATGTTAGGGTGTTAGGTGCAGACAGCTCCCATAGCAATCAATGGGATGTCGGGCAGCAGCGAACATGAACTTTCGCTATGGTCAGACTCCCATTGATTCCTATGGGATCCGCAGCCTCCAGGGCGGCGGTTTGAAAACCAGGTACGCTGGGCTGGAAATGTGCCGAGCGTACCTGCTAGTTTTTTGATAACTAGCAAAAGTAGTCAGATTGTGCCGCACTTGTGTGCGGAACATCTGGAGTGACGTAAGAATCGATCTGTGTCAGACTGAGTCCAGCGGATCGAAGCTTACGTCACTAAATTCTACTTTTGCCGGTCTCTAGCCTTTGATAACTAAGGCGAATCAGCCTCGCCACAAATACGCTGCGGAATTCCAGTGTATTTGAGGTAGACGGCTTGATAACTACCCCCCATAGTTAAGAGAGTGAATGGAGAGATAATTGTATTAAAAAAATAATCTCCTAGTCTGCTATGACCTTCCATAACTGTCAGCACTCTCTGCACAACTTTCTTTTTCTATCCAGCTGTTGTCTTCCCTAGAACCTGAAGTTGATGTTTCTAACTGCTATGCACTTTTGTTGTGCTCATTTATTTACTGTATGTAGCATTATTTAATTTGCTTGGGTATAAAATAAACGCAATATTACAATGTTGCACAATGGCTAAACATATGCAAAGAGGGGGTGAAGTTGGTGAGTGACATTTTGTCCTGAATGTAGCTTAGGACATGAAATACACCAAGCATTACAAGCCAAGAGGTCAGCAATGTAGGTGACTGTGTACTATTGTAGTGTTATAATAACCCTGTTATAAAAAGAAATGTCACATTAGAAAGTATAGAGGAAAATACACCAAGTAGCAGCAGAAAGCACATGAAAATTAAATGTATGACAACAAATGCAAGAAGCATGACAGGTAAAATGGGGGAGCTGACGCTCTTAGTTGCAGAAGAGGACTATGATGTTATCAGTATAACTGAAACTTGGTGGGATGATTCACATGACTGGGCAGTTAACTTAGAGGGGTATACATTATTTAGGAGGGACAGGAATAATAAAAGGGGTGGAGGAATCTGCATGTATATTAAACCTGACCTTAAACCTACAATAAGGGAAGATATTTATGATACAAGTGACAATGTAGAGACCCTGTGGGTTGAAATAAAGAGTGGGGGGAAAAATCCTAAAAAAATATTACTAGGAACATGCTACAAGCCTCCCAACATTAGTGACCCGGAGGAAACTCAACTACTTATCCAAATAGGTAAGGCTGCTAATAACAGTGCTGTAATTATGGGAGATTTTAACTACCCTGATATAAACTGGGCCAATGAAACTAGTAATTCAGCTAAGGGGGATAGATTTTTAAATGTTCTCAGGGATAACTTCTTGTCACAATTAATAGAGGAGCCAACTAGGAGTAAAGCTATATTGGATTTAGTGCTATCAAACAATACAGATATAATATCAAACATAGAAGTTAAAGAACATTTGGGTAACAGTGATCATAACATGGTCACATTTGAAATCTCTTTTCATATGCAGTGTTTTAAAGGCTTAACTAAGACTTTTAATTTCAAGAAAGCAAAATTCAACGATTTAAGGAAATCATTAAATAATATAAATTGGGACAATGTATTTTCTAATAAAAATACAGAGGATAAATGGATAATATTTAAAAATTTGTTAAATAAATATACATATCAATACATACCATATGGTTATAAAAATAAAAATAAAAAAACTAAGCCGTTATGGCTAAATAAAAATGTGTTAAGAGAAATTAGGAAAAAACGTAGGGCATTTAAATTATTAAAAGAAAATAGTACAGACTCAGCATACAATATTTATAAGGAATGTAACAAAGCATGCAAAAAAGCAATCAAATTAGCCAAAATTGAAAATGTAAAATGAATTGCCAAGGATTCTAAGTCTAACCCTAAAAGGTTCTTTAAAGGATTCCAAAAGTTTTTTTCTCTCCATGTAATCTAATTATATAAATCTAATCTACATAAACGAACAATCATAACTTAGCCACTTTTTGTTGAAAACGAGCGTTATTATTGTAATTATAACATATATCATATTCGTGAATAAACGTCATAGAAGCCATACCCACTTTAACAGTGCCTGCAATGCAAATTCTTGTCTCCAATCAAAAAGCCTGTTCGTGCATATCATTAAGGCATTGTTGCGTCACCCTGCGCATGCGCTATTGAATCCCGTGTTTTGCGCATGCGCACATTGCCGCTTTGAATAAACAGAACCACAAAGCATTTACTGGCATAACGCATGCGCTCTTAAAAAGACTATTGATTGCATAGGTATTCATAGGTATATACATAATTATAGTATTTGTAATACTATTGTTTCTCTGTTTGATTTACATAAAGATATTCAATTAAAATAAAAACCTATGTATTCGCAATGAATTGATAATGAGGGTTAAGCTTATGATATTATCGTTATTATGCTGTTTCTATTATGACATTCGTATTTTAAAGTCATTTTAATGTTTGCAGTTAAATCTTGATTGTATGACATTTATCAATCTTAATGATAACCAAAGATGATATAAATAAGGTCAATAAGGGCAATTGAAAGCTTGCGGTACTAAGTTTTTAAACATTAATTTTAAACTGCATTAATATTAAGTATATCAAAAAGTATTCAGAATATGAAATTATGTTAGATGAATTAAGTATCTGAATTAAATAGGGGTTTAATTCATCAAAAGTATAAATGTAAAGTAAGAACTGAGAATTTATGCTCGTTATTGCAAGGGTCAGTCTCGCTACGCATAATTACAATCTTACCTGTTCTATAATGCTGTCACATCTGTTTCCCAGTATCGATTCAGACGGTCTGCTTGTTCAGATTAGAGTGACGTGTATGGTGACGTGTTGGATTGCTCGCGCATGCACAGTACTGCGCAAATCGGCCATATTAATAACTCAGGTTATCAAGTATTATTCGTTATTCAAACTAAAGGTTAAAACGGTGGGTTTGGAAAGCAATTCATTTTTGACATGGAATATTGATTGAACAGTAGTAATCTGACACGCAAAGCCTATTACAAATATGTATATCATAGATGTATATATCGAAATAAGATAAGTGTATTCAAAAGTTTAGTGTCCCTTTAAGTACATAAATAGCAAAAAATCTAAGAAGGATAATATAGGTACATTAAAATGTGTGGAGGGTAGCATGATAAATAATGACAGGGAGAAGGCTGAGGTACTAAACCAGTTTTTTTCTTCAGTATACACAAGAGAGGAACCATTGAATGATACTTTGGAACAGAATAGAACATGCCAGTCCATACCACTAACTGGGTTTTGTTTAGAGGATATCAGGAAAAAACTAAAAAATATTAAGGTAAATAAAACTCCAGGCCCAGATGGAATACACCCAAGGGTGTTAAGTGAACTTAGCACTGTTATAGACAAACCTTTACTCTTAATTTTTCAAGACTCATTATCCTCAGGCATGGTACCCCAGGATTGGCATAAAGCTGATGTGGTGCCACTCTTCAAAAAGGGAAGCAGGGATGATCCAGGAAGCTATAGACCAGTTAGTCTGACATCAATAGTGGGGAAGATATTTGAAGCGATTATAAGGGATTATATTGATGAGCATATTCGTGTAAACAAGATTATGAGTTCTAATCAGCATGGCTTTAGGAGAAATAGATCATGTCAAACTAATCTAATTAGATTCTACGAGGAAGTAAGTAAAAATATAGATAAAGGGGAATCAGTTGATGTGATATACTTAGATTTTGCAAAGGCATTTGATACAGTGCCACATGAGAGATTAATGCACAAAATTAAGGGACTGGGAATAGCTGAAAATGTTAGCTCATGGATAAATAACTGGATAAAAGATAGGGAGCAACGAGTAGTAGTAAATGCATCATACTCAGATTGGACAAAGGTAATCAGTGGCGTCCCCCAGGGATCAGTACTGGGCCCTGTTCTTTTTAATATTTATATAAATGACTTGGAGCAAGGATTAAATAGCGACATCTCTATTTTTGCAGATGATACTAAGTTAAGTAAGGTCATTAGGTCAGAGCAGGACGAGCTCTCTTTACAAAGGGATTTGCTAAAATTAGAACTATTGGCAAGTGAATGGAAAATGAGATTTAATACGGAAAAATGTAAGGTTCTACATTTTGGAAGTAAAAATAAGCAGGCTACGTATTTTTTTAAATGGGACAAGACTTAGCCAAACACAGGAGGAAAGGGATTTGGGAGTAGTAATAGATAACAAGCTAAAGATGAGTGCACAATGCAGGGCAGCGGCTTCAAAGGCTAATAAGATACTAGCATGTATTAAAAGAGGCATTGATTCAAGGGAGGAAAGCATAATTCTGTCATTATATAAAGCCCTGGTAAGACCTCACCTTGAGTTTGGAGTGCAGTTCTGGGGACCGATTGCTAAAAAAGATATTGCAGAACTAGAAAAAGTTCAGAGAAGGGCCACAAAGCTAATAAGGGGATTGGAGAAATTAACCTATGAGGAGAGGCTAGCCAAACTGGGTCTGTTCTCTTTAGAAAAAAGGCGCTTGAGAGGTGACATGATTACTTTATATAAATATATTCAAGGCCCATATACAGAGATGGCAGAAGCTCTTTTTATTCCAAGAAAATTGTTTCTGACAAGAGGTCATAATTTAAGGTTGGAGGAAAGGAGATTTAATCTCCTGCAACGGAAACGTTTTTTCACTGTAAGAGCAATAAAATTGTGGAACTCATTACCAAAGGAGGTAGTGAATGCCAATACCATAGATACATTTAAAAATAGTCTGGATAAATTTCTGTATATAAACAAAATTCATGGATATGATTGCTAGTATTAAATGGGTCACATTTTAATGGGGTTATTTAAGCTTAACTGGAGCTTTTTGTAAGTATTTTAGATTTGTATAGGTTGAACTCGATGGACTTCAGTCTTTTTTCAACCTTATCTACTATGTTACTATGTTACTATGTATGTTAAAAAGCACAGGGGGCATAACATACAGGTGTGTAGCACAGGGGGCATAACATACAGGTGTGTAGCATAAAGGGGCATAACATACAGGTGTGTAGCACAGGGGGCATAACATACAGGTGTGTAGCACAGGGGGCATAACATACAGGTGTGTAGCACAGGGGGGCATAACATACAGGTGTGTAGCACAGGGGGCATAACATACAGGTGTGTAGCACAGGGGGCATAACATACAGGTGTGTAGCATAGGGGGCATAACATACAGGTGTGTAGCACAGGGGGCATAACATACAGATGTGTAGCACAAAGGGGCATAACATACAGGTGTGTAGCATAAAGGGGCATAACATACAAGTGTGTAGCACAGGGGGCATAACATACAGGTGTGTAGCACAAAGGGGCATAACATACAGATGTGTAGCACAGGGGGCATAACACAGATGTGTAGCACAGGGGGGCATAACATACAGGTGTGTAGCACAGGGGACATAACATACAGGTGTGTAGCACAGGGGGCATAACACAGATGTGTAGCACAGTGGTGCATAACATACAGGTGTGTAGCATAGTGGGCATAACATACCGGTGTGTAGCATAGGGGGCATAACATACAGGTGTGTAGCACAGGGGGAATAACATACAGGTGTGTAGCATAGGGGGCATAACATACAGATGTGTAGCACAGGGGGCATAACATACAGGTGTGTAGCACAGGGGGCATAATTTACAGGTGTGTAGCACAGGGGGCATAACATACAGGTGTGTAGCACAGGGGGCATAACATACATATGTGTAGCACAGTTGGGCATACCATACAGTTGTGTAGCACAGGGGGGCATAACATACATATGTGTAGCACAGGGGGGCATACCATACAGTTGTGTAGCACAGGGGGGCATAACATACAGGTGTGTAGCACAGGGGGCATAACATACAGGTGTGTAGCACAGGGGGCATAACATACATATGTGTAGCACAGGGGGGCATACCATACAGTTGTGTAGCACAGGGGGGCATAACATACAGGTGTGTAGCACGGGGGCATAACATACAGGTGTGTAGCACAGGGGGCATAACATACAGATGTGTAGCACAAAGGGGCATAACATACAGGTGTGTAGCATAAAGGGGCATAACATACAGGTGTGTAGCACAGGGGGCATAACATACAGATGTGTAGCACAAAGGGGCATAACATACAGGTGTGTAGCACAAAGGGGCATAACATACAGATGTGTAGCACAGGGGGCATAACACAGATGTGTAGCACAGGGGGGCATAACATACAGGTGTGTAGCACAGGGGACATAACATACAGGTGTGTAGCACAGGGGGCATAACACAGATGTGTAGCACAGGGGGGCATAACATACAGGTGTGTAGCATAGTGGGCATAACATACCGGTGTGTAGCATAGGGGGCATAACATACAGGTGTGTAGCACAGGGGGGCATAACATACAGGTGTGTAGCATAGGGGGCATAACATACAGATGTGTAGCACAGGGGGCATAACATACAGGTGTGTAGCACAGGGGGCATAACATACAGGTGTGTAGCACAGGGGGCATAATTTACAGGTGTGTAGCACAGGGGGCATAACATACAGGTGTGTAGCACAGGGGGCATAACATACATATGTGTAGCACAGGGGGGCATACCATACAGTTGTGTAGCACAGGGGGGCATAACATACATATGTGTAGCACAGGGGGGCATAACATACAGGTGTGTAGCACAGGGGGCATAACATACAGGTGTGTAGCACAGGGGGCATAACATACATATGTGTAGCACAGGGGGGCATACCATACAGTTGTGTAGCACAGGGGGCATAACATACAGGTGTGTAGCACAGGGGGCATAACATACATATGTGTAGCACAGGGGGCATAACATACAGATGTGTAGCACAGGGGGCATAACATACAGATGTGTAGCACAGGGGGCATAACATACAGTTGTGTAGCACAGGGGGCATAACATACATATGTGTAGCACAGGGGGGTATACCATACAGTTGTGTAGCACAGGGGGGCATAACATACAGGTGTGTAGCACAGGGGGCATACCATACAGATGTGTAGCACAGGGGGCATAACATACAGGTGTGTAGCACAGGGGGCATAACATACAGATGTGTAGCACAGGGGGCATAACATACAGATGTGTAGCACAGGGGGCATAACATACAGGTGTGTAGCACAGGGGGCAAAACATACAGTTGTGTAGCACAGGGGGGCATAACATACAGTTGTGTAGCACAGGGGGCATAACATACAGGTGTGTAGCACAAGGGGGCATAACATAAAGATGTGTAGCACAGGGGGCATAACATACCGGTGTGTAGCACAGGGGGCATAACATAAAGTTGTGTAGCACAGGGGGGCATAACATACAGGTGTGTAGCACAGGGGGCATAACATACAGGTGTTTAGCACAGGGGGGCTTAACATACAGTTGTTTAGCACAGGGGGGCTTAACATACA
This sequence comes from Bombina bombina, assembly GCF_027579735.1. NCBI lineage: Eukaryota > Metazoa > Chordata > Amphibia > Anura > Bombinatoridae > Bombina > Bombina bombina. Next base: position 279,077,888 of record NC_069506.1, on the reverse strand, counting down.
GTTGTTTAGCACAGGGGGGCATAACATAAAGATGTGTAGCACAGGGGGCATAACATACAGTTGTGTAGCACAGGGGGGCATAACATACAGTTGTGTAGCACAGGGGGGCATAACATACAGGTGTGCAGCACAGGGGGGGCATAACATACAGATGTGTAGCACAGGGGGAATAACATACAGGTGTGTAGCACAGGGGGCATAACATACAGGTGTGTAGCACAGGGGGCATAACATACAGTTGTGTAGCACAGGGGGGCATAACATGACGAGAGGCTGCTGACATGGCTCCTTTTCTAAAGGAATGGCCGGAGTATGATTTAGGGTTTAGGCCTAGATTCACTAAGCGGATCCAACAGTGTTTGATGAATTGTGTTGTGAGAATTGTGTTGGGAAATGGTAAAACGGCCATCCCTGGGTCTATCCATCAATTGCAACATAAGCTAATCCAGGACAGCTACCAGGCACCATGAGTTATGGATCTTAAAATACTTTGAGGGACAGGCTAGGTAACAGCCCGAAAGAGGATCTGGTCAACATATCGGACAGGTAACAAAATATCTCCCCATTAATGGGGAGCCTGACAGCCATGGCAGGGGAGGGCCTATCTGGGTACTGTAAGGCCAAGAAATTATGAATCCCTGCCAAATACAACTTAATAGTTTTATGGGAGAATATTAACTGTGAGTGGCAGTAGGCCATACAAGCCAGCATGTATTGGATGTTATTGTAGTCTAAATTGGGATATAAAGATTGGAACAACTGAAAGTGTTCCAAGCTGTGTTTTATATCTTCCTAGTGTTAGCTGACAAGGATTTATAGATTAAAGCGACTGCATGGAGCCAGTGCGTATTTAGTCCATAGTTAACAGTGAGTCGTACGAGACAGGAGTGGCACTGTCGTCTGCGTCTGTAACCTGCCGGAAAAACAAGGAGTAATTAAACCGAGATAAGGCATCAGCAGCTGTCTTATCAACACCGTTAATAAAATTGCAGTGGATGTGAAATTTTTACTGGAGGGACAGTCAAATGAGCCTACGTAGAAAAGACTTACGCCTAGATTTAGAGTTCTGCGTTAGCCGTCAAAAGCAGCGTTAAGGGGTCCTAACGCTGCTTTTGGCCGCCCGCTGGTATTTAGAGTCAGACAGGAAAGGGTCTAACGCTCACTTCCCTACCGCGATTCCAGGCTACCGCAGATCCCCTTACGCCAATTGCGTATCCTTTTCTATGGGATCTGCCTAACGCTGGTATTTGGAGTCTTGGGAGAAGTGAGCGGTAGACCCTCTACCGACAAGACTCCAGCCGCAAAAAAAAATCAGTAGTTAAGAGCTTTATGGGCTAACGCCGGAATATAAAGCTCCTAACTACTGTGCTATAAAGTACACTAACACCCATAAACTACCTATGTACCCCTAAACCGAGGCCCCCCCACATCGCCACAACTCTAATACATTTTTTTAACCCCTAATCTGCCGACCGGACATCGCCGCCACCTACGTTATACTTATGAACCCCTAATCTGCTGCCTCTAACATCGCCGACCCCTTTATTAGATTTATTAACCCCTAATCTGCCCCCCCAAACGTTGCCGCTACCTAACTACACTTATTAACCCCTAATCTGCCGACCGGACGTTGCCGCCACTATAATAAATGTATTAACCCCTAACCCGCCGCACTCCCGCCTCGCAAACACTATAATAAATTTGATATAATATAGGGGTCGGCGATGTTAGGGGCAGCAGGGTTCATAGTGATAATGTAGGTTGCGGCGGTGTCCGGAGCAGAAGATTAGGGGTTAATAATAATATGCACGGGTCAGCATTAGCGGGGGCGGCAGATTAGGGGTTAATAAGTGTAAGGTTAGGGGTGTTTAGACTCGGGGTTCATGTTAGGGTGTTAGGTTCAGACTTAGAAAGTGTTTCCCCATAGGAAACAATGGGGCTGCGCTAGGAGCTGAACGCTGCTTTTTTGCAGGTGTTAGTTTTTTTTTCAGCCAACTAAGCCCTATTGTTTCCTATGGGGATATCGTGCACGAGCACGTTTTCCCAGCTTACCGCTACCGTAAGCAACGTTGGTATTGAGGGTTGAAGTGGAGCTAAGTTAGGCTCAACGCACCCTTTTTTGAGCCTAACAACTCTAAATACCAGTGTTGTTGGAAAGGAGCGTTGGGAAAAAAAGCAGCGTTAGCTACGCGGGTCTTTACCGACAAAACTCTAAATCTAGCCGTTAGTAAGTAAAGAACCGGACCTACCCTTTTTAATAATATCGGAGGTGACCTAATTGTCTGGGGAGAAAACTATGGTGTAACTTGTCCATTAATGACCCCAAACCTGTGCTGCTGAAACTATGGGATATATTTAAAAAAGCAAAGAGGTCTAAGCGATCCTGGGTATAATCAGAATTTTGTCTGGCCAAGGCCCTGCCAGCCAGTGAGTACCGAAAATAGCTGTATAGGCTGCTGAATCCGTAACTACTTGAGGAGAAGACTCTGAAACTGCAGGAATGAACATGGATATGCCATTCCAATGTTGGAGGAACTCGTCCCACATATGTAAATTGGATAAAGCAGCAGGATAAAGTTTGACACAAAAATCTGAATCAGGGGCCAGATATAAGTGCCAATAGCCTAGAAATAAAACACCTCCCTTGGGGAATTATTCTCATGGCAAAGTTAAAAGGACACTGAACCCAAATTTTTGCTTTCGTGATTCAGATAGAGCATGACATTTTAAGCAACTTTCTAATTTACTCCTATTATCAAATGTTCTTTATTCTCTTGGTATCTTTATTTAAAATGCAAGAATGTAAGTTTAGATGCAGGCCCATTTTTGGTGAACAACCTAGGTTGTCCTAGCTGATTGGTGGATAAATTCATGCACCAATCAATAACTGCTGTCCAGAGTCCTGAACCAAGAAAAAAAGCTTAGATGCCTTCTTTTTTGTATAAAGATAGCAAGAGAACGAAGAAAAATTGATAATAGGAGTGAATTAGAAAATTGCTTAAAATTGCATGCTCTATCTGAATCACGAAAGAAAAATTTTGGGTTCAGTGTCCCTTTAAGCATACCTAGCAGTGATTGCAGCTCTTTCCTGGTGCAGGCTTTGGAGACTGGCACAAATATGTAGAAGGTGACACAGGCTGTAATTGTACGTGGTATAATTAAAATTATTACAAATTTGTGCTTTCCTCAGGAATTGAATTAAGCACCCTAGCTTATCCAGCTGAACAGTTTGAGCTGGAGTCTGGAGAATACCAGTGACCACCCTGGCCGTGACCGGTAGGACAGGGGACTCCGCATTAGAGCACCAGATGATAGTGTGCGCAGAAGATTGGCAATTTGTACAAACTGGGGACCTGAGCCCAACAAAATGCTGGCAAAACAGCTCTGTATCTAAGTTTATCCAGTCTGTCACAACCCGAAACTGAGCCAGAATAGCAGCGGCCTTGTTGGAAAAAGAGCAATTATAGTCATAAAATGCTGAGCCACCGTACTTCTGACCCAATTCCACTACCCTGTAGAGGTAGAGATCCAGCTCCTCCCCCATGCAGGCTTACGGAGCAAATGATATCCTTCTAAACACTAAAGACAAAGACAAAATCTAGGATAGTTAGTTTGCGGCTAAGTCTATGGTCCTTAGCCTTAACTACTACTGAGACATCTCCACAAGCAAAAGACTTATTCTCCGCTACGTCATTTGCCGCTATCAGGAGGAAAGCCAAATTAACATCCTTGCCCTCTAATATATCCTTCCGAATGTTTGCTTGCACAAAATGTGGGTGCTGGTACCCATACCTGAGGCTACGGGTAGAGGGGCCAAGACAGCGAATATCTCGGGAGCAGGGGCTGTCTCCGGGGTCATGATTGGGCGATTCTCAAGTAATCGTTTCAACCCTAGCCCATAGCTCGTAAAATGAGGTTGCCAACGAGTTCAGGATATTATGTATCTATGTCAGAGATGTAGCAACAGTACGTAAGAAGAAGAGAAGCCTAAATAAATCGACTTTGTGTGGCGTAGCCAGGTAAGAAATATCCCTACGCTGTAGTTTGGCCATGAGTTTGGGGATGATCCAAGACCTAAGTAAGTGTGCACTCCCGTGCTCCGATCCCCTGACAGGAGATAGTGGGACAGAGGCCAATTCATCAATGTCTGAAGCTTGAGACATGACCTATGTAACTGACAGAAAATAATTATATATATATATATATATATATATATATATTTCTTCTTAAATGGAAAGAGTCCACAGCTGCATTCATTACTTTTGGGAAATAAGAACCTGGCCCCCAGGAGGAGGCAAAGACAACCCAGCCAAAGGCTTAAATACTCCCACTCCCCCCTTATCCCCCAGTCATTCTTTGCCTTTTGTCCCAGGAGGTTGGCAGAGAAGTGTCAGAATTTTTGTTTTTTGTCTCTTATGGAGGGTAGTACTCTTCGGCATGGGACAGGAGTTTTAAGTAGTCCTGTCAGTCTCTCAGTGAAGGCTTGGATGAAAGTTAGCGTCCAGAGATGCAGGGAGAGTCTCTCTTCAAAACCATCTCCTCAAGCAATCAGCGTTGTCGAACTTCGCTCTGCTGCCTGCTTTCTTCTCTCAAGTCCATGGCGGAGGCGATGCTACTATCCGTTTCACGGCGTAGATTTCGGTAAAATCATTTCATTTTACTTTATTCATCAATGTAATGTAATGTGAATGTTTTCCTGAGAGGCTACCATCTTGCGGGTCTAACTTATCATAAGAGTCTCAGTGAGTCTCTTGTAGTATCTTGGAATCGAGGGTTAATATCTCCTGAGGAGGGTTATTGAACAGGGGGGTTTATAATCATGTTTGTTATTTGATTCAACCTGCTTGTGTGTGATGTTTATGGGCTCGTGGTTTGGAACATTGAGGCCTTTGGAAGTGACGCTGCCTTTTGGTTGGACGCACTTTTTTGGACTATACGGTTCACCTTGTGTTCGGGTGTGGTTCCGTTCCATTTTCCATTTCCGCATTCCCGACCGTGTGGCGAAGGAAGTTTTCTAGTCCGCAGGGGTCTGGTCATAGGAGGTGGTGAGTGCCCCAGCCATTGGTGGTGTCAGGTGCCATTTTTGTTTTTACTACTTTAGTGCATATTTATATACCTTCTATCCAGTTATGGAGGATTCTGATGCTGAGACTGTGCTAATTTCAGATTCTGTTACGGAGGATTCTGATACTGAGACTATTTTGATTTCAGATTCTGTGTCCGGTAACGAATCCGGATTGGCCTCGTTGACACATGTCAACCAGTTTTGTTCCGTATGCCATTTCAGAGCGACTGGTTCCTCGGGCTCGGGGAATCAAGGGACTGCTGAGCCATCCGCCTCTGGTGGTCTTGTCCTCTGAGAGGCGATTTCCCTACCAATTCATACTTCTACACATGCGGGTAACCTAGTTTCTGATTCCTCCATGCAGGGTGGCGTGTTCCCCCCGGAGGTTGCAGCACATTTTCGCTTCCACATAATGTTGGCAATTCTTCGTCTGCAGAGTCCAGATGTTTCTTTGAGAATGTGCTTGTGCCCTATTGTCCCCGGCCTTCCACCTTGGGGAGGGCCTCTACAGTTCCCCGCGGGTGTAACTGTCCCTGAGTGTTGTGCCTTTCGTTACAGGATTGTGCGCCTTCATGTTTTTCAGTTATTGAATGACCCTATCGTTACTAGATACAGGGATTTTCAGTCTGCTAATTCGAATGGTGCACCTCATTAGACATGTGGGGATGAAGTAATCTGTTGGTCATTTGTTTGAGATCTTTCCCAGTTTTTGAAAAATAGGGCTCCGTTTGGCTGGTCCTGTGGGTAGGCCTGTGTCTTTATGGGCGTTAACCTCCGAGTTACCTTATAATTTATTTATATCTAATGGGATGTCTTTTATTTCCTTTTGTTTCCTTTGGGAACCTACTGGGATCGATACTCTTTATTACTTCTTCAGAAGTTGTTTTGGACATGTTAGTCATGTTAAAAAATGTCTGTTTTCGAGGGAGAATTTATGCAGCTTGCCGGTTAGGACCCTAGGTGCAGGCTGGTCCTGTCGGGTTCGTTCGGTTTTGCGGCTGTTCAGACACGTGGCGCTGTAGAAGCGCTGAGTGCTCAGGTTATCATTGTTTTTCATGTTCAACTAAGCTTTCGAGAAGACCTGTGGGCCTGTGAGGTGGGAAGGATTGTTTCAGTCCTTATAGCCTTCAGTCATATATGACCGGACAGGGGAGTTTTCCGCTGCGTCACTCTATCTGACATCTGATTTCATCAGAACCTTACCACAGTTGAGGGCTCTGGATTTGTCCTTTTGGGCTTGATCCAACAGCTTGTACAGGATAGCTGTCTGGCATGCGGAAGGTTTGCAGTTTGAAACCAGTTGCAGCTCTTGACACCTTGCAGGTGTATGTGTAGGCTGTTTATAGTTTTTCTAGATGCAGCTCTTACTCTTTGTCTAAGTTATAAGAGACTTCTTCCATTGTTTCTGGGGGAGTTGGATCTCCTTTTGGGATCCATGTTTACGGGTGATGGTTGTTCCCTGCGAGGACTTTGTTTAGCTTGGGGGTTTCCAGGGCTGGGTAGGCTTAGTGCCTTTCTCTTCCTTGTGCCCTCTGCTTGTACGGAGGTGATAGGGAGCTAATCCTGCTAGTAGGATTTTTTTTACCTTGAGGTATCCCTTGGTTGTCCTGAGGCTCTGAGAATTATCTTCATATGACTTCTAGCCTTGCTCCTTGGAGCATTGGACTTTAGCTAGGGGTTGTTCCTTCCTTTGGTCTGGGCTTTCAAGTTCTTCTCGCTATCCGGATTCTCTGGATATACATCCATACCCTTGTGTCTGGCTTTTTGGCCAGTTGGGGTGTATAGTTCTAGGGTAAGGTTTGCCTGAACTATTAGGTGCCCGGATCTATTTTTCTCCCTGAGACTTCTGGTTGCTGAAGCTTCGCGTGACCCTTTTCCTGACTCAGTCCTCAGTGGTTTTGGAATCTGGAATCTCAGAGCTGGTAGGGGTGTTCCACGGTAGTGGGAACTTGGGCTATGTCTTTGCTCCATCTATCTAACCTAGTCATGGTTGGCCAGGTTTTCAGAGTATTTTTTACTCTTTGCCACAGAGTAGCCCATGTCATCTGGTGGTTAGCTGTGTGGCTTGAACTTCAAGGGTGGTTGGTTCATACCCAGCTGCTGGCGCTGGATGTCCAATATCTGGTGCCCCTTAGGGTTGCATTCCCCTGATCAGCTTGCCAGTGTTCCCATGGATTCCCTGCTCTGCAGGTGAATGGGTTGGCTGTGCCTCTGCTTGGCAAGCTACTTGTAGGGGGTCCTTTTCTAGGACATCTGTGTTGGGAATTTCTCTTCCCATTAGCCAGTGACCTCAGCCCTTGAGGACAGTTGTTGCTCTTCCAGCATCATCCCTTTTCTTTAGGGGTTATTCTATTCCCTATGGAGATAGAGTCCTTGCTTGGGGCTTCTCCTAGATGGGAGACGGAAAGGTGGGATTGGTTCCCCCTGGGGTCTTGCTGGCTCCAAGCTCACTTGTTGGGCCTTTATTTTGATAGATTCTAAGGTCTATGGCTTTGTTGTCTGTTTTCAGAGTTGGGTTGTACTTGTACTCTGTGGGGATGGCTGTGCTATCCTTACGCTCGTTCCTGTACCTATCTTGGGATTCTTTTGTTCCCCTGTCTTGGATCCCTGAGGCTGGGTTGGTCCAGCTGGGCGTGGGTCTGCAGGTCAGGATGGCTGAGTGATCTACGGCGCTGCGTTCGGGTCGCAGTCTCCTCTAGATGTGTGAGCTTTGTTGAGTCTATCCTGTTAGCTTAGTCTGCTAGGGTATAGATTTTCCTTTCAACTTGCTCTATTGTTTCAGAAGAGGGTTTACTCTTCGGTTTCTGAGGGTATACTCTTCTTCTCGGGGGGCCTCGATTGAGGTTTTGTGTTCCCCTTTTTAGGGACCTGTGTGTAGGTCCGGCGACTTAGGGTGCTTGGAGCGTGCCCTCTCTCTGGGGGTTGCTTTTGCGGTCTGTTTTTTACTGCTTTACTGCTTCTTCTTCCTCGCAAGTACCCTCTGTGTCGTCCTGTTATGGATTCTACGTTCTAACAATCTTTTTGGTTTTTAGACGGGGTGTATTACACACTTTTTCATGGTCGAATGTTTTGGTATTCTATGGTCAGGCACTGGGAGAACTTTGCCTCTTCAATTGCATTCCGTGCTTGCAGGATGTTGGAGAGACGTCTGTTCTGTCTCTGTGCCCGGTCTTATCCAGGGTTTCGCTTGATATAGGCGTGGCCTCCTTTCCCTGTTTTGGCCCCTTCGGGTCTCTGTGAGCTGGGCTCACTCGTGGAGGTGTTCTTTTTTATATTAGAGGACCTTTCGGTTTCCTTGGTTCTACTTTGCCTTGTTCCCTTGGGGGTTTCGGCTGGTGTCTCCTTCATTTGTGTAGATGAGCAGTGGGGGACCGTTTGTTGGGAGATGGTTTCTCCTGGAGGACTGTTTGCTCTAGTTTGGCTTCTGGACTAACTGCGAGTCAGTGTCATTGGGACTTTTCCTCTTAAAATTTTCTCTGCTTCGGACAAAGCAGGGTTTTTTATTGGGTAGAGGTTCAGGTCTGGTGCCCTCAGTATGGGCCGCCTATTGTACCCTCCCATCTTGGCATTCACCCTCTATAGCTTGGGTATTATTTTCCCAAAAGTAATTAATGCAGCTGTGGACTCTTTCCATTTAAGAAGAAAAACATAAATTATGCTTACCTGATAATTTCCTTTTCTTCTGATGGAAAGAGTCCACAGCTCCCGCCCGTAATTTATGTGGGGCGTCCTTATTCTTCTTCTTGCACCTTTCACCCTGATATTTCTTCTACTGTTCCTTGTTCCTCTGCAGAATGACTTGGGGATGAGGGGAGTGGGAGGAGTATTTAAGCCTTTGGCTGGGTTGTCTTAGCCTCCTCCTGGTGGCCAGGTTCTTATTTGCCAAAAGTAATGAATGCAGCTGTGGACTCTTTCCATCAGAAGAAAAGGAAATTATCAGGTAAGCATAATTTATGGGTTTTTTTTTTTAAGTATATGTCTGAGGTATGTGGTGCAAACGAGCAGACTCGCTGTAGTGATAGTAAATTAGTTAAAAACAAAAAAACTTGATTTGCACGGGACCAAAAGCGTGTCAGCCGCTGTCTGTAGAGAGGCCGAGTTACCTGGGGCGTACCAGGCAAATTACAAATGTAATACTAAGGCCTTGCGTTACCTAAAAATGTGTCAGGTAAGAGGTAGGAATGTTGCGTTAATTTTTTTGTGAACGTATGATTTATGTATCTACGGACGAGGTGACTTGCCACCAAACAAGTTAATTACTAAATGATAACTCAGTCTGTAGGTGCCTGTAAATGTGATGGGTGACAAAATAGCGCCAGGAATACTGCTGTAAGTAAAAAGAAACGAGACGTGAAAATGACGTAATGTAAATGCAATAAGAAAAACATAATCGAAGGAATACGTGCAAGGTGATGGTTTGTGCGAAATGAGAAAAAGAACTTAAATCGAAGGAATACTAACCTGTAGTAACTGAACCAGAATTCGAACTTGAATGGCCTGAGGATATAGAGAAACAATTATGAGACAAAACAAGAGAGAGAAAACCACAACTTGATTGAAAATAAAATCCAGACCTAAAACCATGAAATAAGGCCTACAAACGGCAAACTAGTCTAAACAAGCCACCGTACGACAAATAGAGATAGACACTTTGAACATATAAGTTAAATTGTATCATACGAAAGTGTTCCTAACTACCGATCGGATCCGATAGTATAAGAACATGATTACCAAAAGCTACGGATATGCTAATCAACATCAAATATATTCGAATAAGAGCAAAATGACAGATTCACCCCCAAACAAGAAACGTAATAATAAGTATATGAGAAAGTGCCCTGCCTAGGTTAATTGACAGAAAAATTAAAAACGACAACCTTAATGAAGCACAGGATATAGTTAACAAAAAAGCAAAGTCATAGCACAACATGCAATTCGTATGTATTCAAAGTATAATAAATGGATCCGATAGTGCCGCGGCTACGGACTAGGACTATCAATGTAATCGTAAAATGACAAACAAAACGTGTATGAATGCAGATATGCAACTGAAATGTGCGAGATATCAAAAGCAGTCGAAAGGTGGATAGGGACTCCGGAAGGGGTGGAGCGTGTAGGAGACACGGAACCCAGCACACCACTTGCTCAGCGTGCAACAGCTATCCCATAACGCCGTTATCCTTGGCCGATAAGGGATACTACGGTCTGGATTAAGGGACCTTTCAGGTCCGCGTTGAGGAGTCCTTCCATAGCCTTTGTGGCTTGTTTGGCCGAGCACCCTCTGAGGCCCGCACCTGGTCTGATAACTTCACACTCAGAGGCACGTTAGGAGCTGCAAAGCAAGTCGAGTACGGTGAAGCTAGAGACGGGTAAATCCCATGTATTTTTGGACTCTGCCATCACGGTTCTATAAGAAACCTCCACGGTATTAGGAACTGCAGCATACTCAGTGCCTCCAGCTGACACCAGGTACAGGTAGAGGGATAATATTTTACTCCACATACATTGCATGTAAATGACCCCCTGTTTATGGAATTTAAACGATCGTTATACTGATCAGAAATTGGGAAGACTGCTGATATAAAACATACTTGTGTATATTAATGCTCCCAAAATACATACACAGGTCTTGGCTCCCATAACCTATTATTGGTAGGAGCGGAACAACATGTGGGACTGCGGTGCTCTGTGTAAGAGAGGACGCCAACATATAATACAATAAGAACTCCACTGTGCCCTGGGAACACTGTGTCTATAATCCTGGTTAATAAGAGCCTCTCTGAGCTGCTAACCCGGACTCCCATGGGTCAATCTAAGTCTCCTCTATTATTGCTGGGTAAAATATAACAGATGGGAGGTTGACCCACAACAATACCAATCTTACAGATTTAACCTGTGAAACTTGCGTGCACTAATAAACATCATATAGGAATGGTGACTGTCCTGCTATCAATATACCGTCTCCCATAACCCTAATCAGGGTAGGAGAACAGACTGAGGAACTCTGACTTTGCAAATATATGCCTAACAGAATATTCTGCAAATATAACAAATTATCGGCTAGATTTAGAGTTTTGTCGGTAACGACCCGCGTAGCTAACGCTGGCTTTTTTCTGGCCGCACCTTTAAAATAACTCTGGTATTGAGAGTCCACAGAATGGCTGTGTTAGGCTCCAAAAAATGAGCGTAGAGCATTTTTAACGCAACTGCAACTCTCGATACCAGAGTTGCTTACAGACGCGGCCAGCCTCAAAAACGTGCTCGTGCACGATTCCCCCATAGAAAACAATGGGGCTGTTTGAGCTGAAAAAAAACCTAACACCTGCAAAAAAGCCGCGTTCAGCTCCTAACGCAGCCCCATTGTTTGCTATGGGGAAACACTTCCTACGTCTGCACCTAACACCCTAACATGTACCCCGAGTCTAAACACCCCTAACCTTACACTTATTAACCCCTAATCTGCCGCCCCCGCTATCGCTGACCCCTGCATATTATTTTTAACCCTTAATCTGCCGCTCCGTAAACCGCCGCTACTTACATTATCCTTATGTACCCCTAATCTGCGGCCCCTAACACCGCCGACCCCTATATTATATTTATTAACCCCTAATCTGCCCCCCTCAACGTCGCCTCCACCTGCCTACACTTATTAACCCCTAATCTGCCGAGCGGACCGCACCGCTATCATAATAAAGTTATTAACCCCTAATCCGCCTCACTAACCCTATAATAAATAGTATTAACCCCTAATCTGCCCTCCCTAACATCGCTGACACCTAACTTCAAACATTAACCCCTAATCTGCCGACTGGAGCTCACCGCTATTCTAATAAATGTATTAACCCATAAAGCTAAGTCTAACCCTAACACTAACACCCCCCTAACTTAAATATAATTTAAATCTAACGAAATAAATTAACTCTTATTAAATAAATTATTCCTATTTAAAGCTACATACTTACCTGTAAAATAAATCCTAATATAGCTACAATATAAATTATAATTATATTGTAGCTATTTTAGGATTAATATTTATTTTACAGGTAACTTTGTATTTATTTTAACCAGGTACAATAGCTATTAAATAGTTAAGAACTATTTAATAGCTAAAATAGTTAAAATAATTACAAAATTACCTGTAAAATAAATCCTAACCTAAGTTACAATTAAACCTAACACTATACTATCATTAAATTAATTAAATAAAATACCTACAATTACCTACAATTAAACCTAACACTACACTATCAATAAATTAATTAAATACAATATGTACAAATAACTACAATGAAATAAACTAACTAAAGTACAAAAAATAAAAAAGAACTAAGTTACAAAAAATAAAAAAAATATTTACAAACATAAGAAAAATCTTACAACAATTTTAAACTAATTACACCTACTCTAAGCCCCCTAATAAAATAACAAAGCCCCCCAAAATAAAAAAATGCCCTACCCTATTCTAAATTACTAAAGTTCAAAGCTCTTTTACCTTACCAGCCCTGAACAGGGCCCTTTGCGGGGCATGCCCCAAGAAGTTCAGCTCTTTTGCCTGTAAAAAAAAAACATACAATACCCCCCCCCAACATTACAACCCACCACCCACATACCCCTAATCTAACCCAAACCCCCCTTAAATAAACCTAACACTAAGCCCCTGAAGATCATCCTACCTTGTCTTCACCATACCAGGTTCACCGATCGGTCCTGGCTCCAAAATCTTCATCCAACCCAAGCGGGGGCTGGCGATCCATCATCCGGTGGCTGAAGAGGTCCAGAAGAGGCTCCAAAGTCTTCATCCTATCCGGGAAGAAGAGTAGATCCAGACCGGCAACCATCATCTTCCAAGCGGCATCTTCTATCTTCATCCGATGAGGACCGGCTCCATCCTGAAGACCTCCACTGCGGACCCATCTTCATCCGGCGACGTCCAACTGAAGAATAACGGTTCCTTAAAGGGACGTCATCCAAGATGGCGTCCCTCGAATTCCGATTGGCTGATAGGATTCTATCAGCCAATCGGAATTAAGGTAGGAATATTCTGATTGGCTGATGGAATCAGCCAATCAGAATCAAGTTCAATCCGATTGGCTGATCCAATCAGCCAATCAGATTGAGCTCGCATTCTATTGGCTGTTCTTACATTTATTAAAATAGCGGTGAGCTCCGGTCGGCAGATTAGGGGTTAATAAGTGTAGGCAGGTGGAGGCAACGTTGAGGGGGGCAGATTAGGGGTTAATAAATATAATACAGGGGTCGGCGGTGTTAGGGGCAGCAGATTAGGGGTACATAAGTATAACGTAGGTGGCGGTCGGCAGATTAGGGGTTAAAAAAAATTCTACCCATGGATAGATTTGTGTCACAATCTAAAGGTAATTCACCAACCATGGCCCCCAAGAATAGAGAAAAAAAAACACCTAATCCCTTTGTTACTAATTCTGACTCTTTTTCTGAACAAAATGAACGTCTGCTATTAAATTGGGAATTAACGGAAGTAATCACACAAATTTCACATCTAATTACTCCACAATTAGAGAGCCTTAAACAAGAAATTAAAACGATTATTAACAACTTAACTACTGAAGTGAGACAATTTTCCTCTAGGATCACTGAGGTAGAGACTAGAGTATCAGAATTGGAGGATAGAGCAAATATAATAGAACAAGACAGTCTGTCCTATGATAGGAAATATCCGCGGCCCTGTTGAGGCTAGAGGATCTTGAAGACCGCTCACGGCAGAATAACCTCTGTCACATAGGATTACCTGAAACTCCTGAACATCAGGATCTCTTGGAGTTTGCGGCAGTAAAACTCCCACAATTATTAGGAATGCAAGATATAGGTGCCCCAATACAAATTGAAAGAATTCATAGGGTTGGCACACAACGAAAAAATGTGAATGGCACCTCTAGACCCAGACCAATAATCATGAAATTCTTGAAATTTCAAGATAAGTTAGCGTATCTTGCTCAGTATAGGAAAATTATGTCTCTTATGAGTGGTCAGAATAAAATTCTCTTTTCTTTCATGTAATTAGCAAGAGTCCATGAGCTAGTGACGTATGGGATATACATTCCTACCAGGAGGGGCAAAGTTTCCCAAACCTCAAAATGCCTATAAATACACCCCTCACCACACCCACAATTCAGTTTTACAAACTTTGCCTCCGATGGAGGTGGTGAAGTAAGTTTGTGCTAGATTCTACGTTGATATGCGCTCCGCAGCAAGTTGGAGCCCGGTTTTCCTCTCAGCGTGCAGTGAATGTCAGAGGGATGTGAGGAGTATTGCCTATTTGAATGCAGTGATCTCCTTCTAAGGGGTCTATTTCATAGGTTCTCTGTTATCGGTCGTAGAGATTCATCTCTTACCTCCCTTTTCAGATCGACGATATACTCTTATATATACCATTACCTCTGCTGATTCTCGTTTCAGTACTAGTTTGGCTATCTACTATATGTAGATGAGTGTCCTGGGGTAAGTAAGTCTTATTTTCTGTGACACTCCTAGCTATGGTTGGGCACTTTGTTTATAAAGTTCTAAATATATGTATTCAAACATTTATTTGCCTTGACTCAGAATGTTCAACTTTCCTTATTTTCAGACAGTCAGTTTCATATTTGGGATAATGCATTTTAACATTTTTCTTACCTTAAAATTTGACTTTTTCCCTGTGGGCTGTTAGGCTCGCGGGGGCTGAAAATGCTTCATTTTATTGCGTCATTCTTGGCGCGGACTTTTTTTGGCGCAAAAATTCTATTTCCGTTTCCGGCGTCATACGTGTCGCCGGAAGTTGCGTCATTTTTTGACGTTATTTTGCGCCAAAAATGTTGGCGTTCCGGATGTGGCGTCATTTTTGGCGCCAAAAAGCATTTAGGCGCCAAATAATGTGGGCGTCTTATTTGGCGCGAAAAAATATGGGCGTCACTTTTGTCTCCACATTATTTAAGTCTCATTTTTTATTGCTTCTGGTTGCTAGAAGCTTGTTCTTTGGCATTTTTTCCCATTCCTGAAACTGTCATTTAAGGAATTTGATCAATTTTGCTTTATATATATGTTGTTTTTTCTCTTACATATTGCAAGATGTCTCACGTTGCATCTGAGTCAGAAGATACTACAGGAAAATCGCTGTCAAGTGCTGAATCTACCAAAGCTAAGTGTATCTGCTGTAAACTTTTGGTAGCTATTTCTCCAGCTGTTGTTTGTATTGATTGTCATGACAAACTTGTTAAAGCAGATAATATTTCCTTTAGTAAAGTACCATTGCCTGTTGCAGTTCCTTCAACATCTAAGGTGCAGAATGTTCCTGATAATATAAGAGATTTTGTTTCTGAATCCATAAAGAAGGCTATGTCTGTTATTTCTCCTTCTAGTAAACGTAAAAAATCTTTTAAAACTTCTCTCCCTACAGATGAATTTTTAACTGAACATCATCATTCTGATTCTGATGATTCCTCTGGTTCAGAGGATTCTGTCTCAGAGGTTGATGCTGATAAATCTTCATATTTATTTAAAATGGAATTTATTCGTTCTTTACTTAAAGAAGTCCTAATTGCTTTAGAAATAGAGGATTCTGGTCCTCTTGATACTAAATCTAAACGTTTAAATAAGGTTTTTAAATCTCCTGTAGTTATTCCAGAAGTTTTTCCTGTCCCTGATGCTATTTCTGCAGTAATTTCCAAAGAATGGGATAATTTGGGTAATTCATTTACTCCTTCTAAACGTTTTAAGCAATTATATCCTGTGCCGTCTGACAGACTAGAATTTTGGGGCAAGATCCCTAAAGTTGATGGGGCTATTTCTACCCTTGCTAAACGTACTACTATTCCTACGTCAGATGGTACTTCGTTTAAGGATCCTCTAGATAGGAAAATTGAGTCCTTTCTAAGAAAAGCTTATCTGTGTTCAGGTAATCTTCTTAGACCTGCTATATCTTTGGCTGATGTTGCTGCAGCTTCAACTTTTTGGTTGGAAACTTTAGCGCAACAAGTAACACATCGTGATTCTCATGATATTATTATTCTTCTTCAACATGCTAATAATTTTATCTGTGATGCCATTTTTTATATTATCAGAGTTGATGTCAGGTTTATGTCTCTAGCTATTTTAGCTAGAAGAGCTTTATGGCTTAAAACTTGGAATGCTGATATGGCTTCTAAATCAACTTTACTTTCCATTTCTTTCCAGGGTAACAAATTATTTGGTTCTCAGTTGGATTCCATTATTTCAACTGTTACTGGTGGGAAAGGAACTTTTTTACCACAGGATAAAAAATCTAAAGGTAAAAACAGGGCTAATAATCGTTTTCGTTCCTTTCGTTTCAACAAAGAACAAAAGCCTGATCCTTCATCCTCAGGAGCAGTTTCAGTTTGGAGACCATCTCCAGTTTGGAATAAATCCAAGCCAGCTAGAAAGGCAAAGCCTGCTTCTAAGTCCACATGAAGGTGCGGCCCTCATTCCAGCTCAGCTGGTAGGGGGCAGGTTACGTTTTTTCAAGGAAATTTGGATCAATTCTGTTCACAATCTTTGGATTCAGAGCATTGTTTCAGAAGGATACAGAATTGGTTTCAAGTTGAGACCTCCTGCAAAGAGATTTTTTCTTTCCCGTGTCCCAGTAAATCCAGTAAAAGCTCAAGCATTTCTGAAATGTGTTTCAGATCTAGAGTTGACTGGAGTAATTATGCCAGTTCCAGTTCTGGAACAGGGGATGGGGTTTTATTCAAATCTCTTCATTGTACCAAAGAAGGAGAATTCTTTCAGACCAGTTCTGGATCTAAAAATATTGAATCGTTATGTAAGGATACCAACGTCCAAGATGGTAACTGTAAGGACTATCTTACCTTTTGTTCAGCAAGGGAATTTTATGTCCACAATAGATTTACAGGATGCATATCTGCATATTCCGATTCATCCAGATCATTATCAGTTTCTGAGATTCTCGTTTCTGGACAAGCATTACCAGTTTGTGGCTCTGCCGTTTGGCCTAGCTACAGCTCCAATAATTTTTACAAAGGTTCTCGGTGCCCTTCTGTCTGTAATCAGAGAACAGGGTATTGTGGTATTTCCTTATTTGGACGATATCTTGGTACTTGCTCAGTCTTTACATTTAGCAGAATCTCATACGAATCGACTTGTGTTGTTTCTTCAAGATCATGGTTGGAGGATCAATTTACCAAAAAGTTCTTTGATTCCTCAGACAAGGGTAACCTTTCTGGGTTTCCAGATGGATTCAGTGTCCATGACTCTGTCTTTAACAGACAAGAGACGTCTGAAGTTGATTACAGCTTGTCGAAACCTTCAGTCATAATCATTCCCTTCGGTAGCCTTATGCATGGAAATTCTAGGTCTTATGACTGCTGCATCGGACGCGATCCCCTTTGCTCGTTTTCACATGCGACCTCTTCAGCTCTGTATGCTGAAGCAATGGTGCAAGGATTACACGAAGATATCTCAATTAATATCTTTAAAACCGATTGTTCGACACTCTCTAACATGGTGGACAGATCACCATCGTTTAATTCAGGGGGCTTCTTTTGTGCTTCCGACCTGGACTGTAATTTCAACAGATGCAAGTCTCACAGGTTGGGGAGCTGTGTGGGGATCTCTGACGGCACAAGGAGTTTGGGAATCTCAGGAGGTGAGATTACCGATCAATATTTTGGAACTCCGTGCAATTTTCAGAGCTCTTCAGTTTTGGCCTCTTCTGAAGAGAGAATCGTTCATTTGTTTTCAGACAGACAATGTCACAACTGTGGCATAAATCAATCATCAAGGAGGGACTCACAGTCCTCTGGCTATGAAAGAAGTATCTCGAATTTTGGTTTGGGCGGAATCCAGCTCCTGTCTAATCTCTGCGGTTCATATCCCAGGTGTAGACAATTGGGAAGCGGATTATCTCAGTCGCCAAACGTTGCATCCGGGCGAATGGTCTCTTCACCCAGAGGTATTTCTTCAGATTGTTCAAATGTGGGAACTTCCAGAAATAGATCTGATGGCGTCCCATCTAAACAAGAAACTTCCCAGGTATCTGTCCAGATCCCGGGATCCTCAGGCGGAGGCAGTGGATGCATTATCACTTCCTTGGAAGTATCATCCTGCCTATATCTTTCCGCCTCTAGTTCTTCTTCCAAGAGTAATCTCCAAGATTCTGAAGGAATGCTCGTTTGTTCTGCTGGTAGCTCCGGCATGGCCTCACAGGTTTTGGTATGCGGATCTTGTCCGGATGGCCTCTTGCCAACCGTGGACTCTTCCGTTAAGACCAGACCTTCTGTCACAAGGTCCTTTTTTCCATCAGGATCTGAAATCCTTAAATTTAAAGGTATGGAGATTGAACGCTTGATTCTTGGTCAAAGAGGTTTCTCTGACTCTGTGATTAATACTATGTTACAGGCTCGTAAATCTGTATCTCGAGAGATATATTATAGAGTCTGGAAGACTTATATTTCTTGGTGTCTTTCTCATCATTTTTCCTGGCATTCTTTTAGAATACCGAGAATTTTACAGTTCCTTCAGGATGGTTTAGATAAAGGTTTGTCCGCAAGTTCTTTGAAAGGACAAAGCTCTGCTCTTTCTGTTCTTTTTCACAGAAAGATTGCTATTCTTCCTGATATTCATTGTTTTGTACAAGCTTTGGTTCGTATAAAACCTGTCATTAAGTCAATTTCTCCTCCTTGGAGTTTGAATTTGGTTCTGGGAGCTCTTCAAGCTCCTCCGTTTGAACCTATGCATTCATTGGACATTAAATTACTTTCTTGGAAAGTTTTGTTCCTTTTGGCCATCTCTTCTGCCAGAAGAGTTTCTGAATTATCTGCTCTTTCTTGTGAGTCTCCTTTTCTGATTTTTCATCAGGATAAGGCGGTGTTGCGAACTTCTTTTGAATTTTTACCTAAAGTTGTGAATTCCAACAACATTAGTAGAGAAATTGTGGTTCCTTCATTATGTCCTAATCCTAAGAATTCTAAGGAGAAATCGTTGCATTCTTTGGATGTTGTTAGAGCTTTGAAATATTATGTTGAAGCTACGAAATCTTTTCGTAAGACTTCTAGTCTATTTGTTATCTTTTCCGGTTCTAGAAAAGGCCAGAAAGCTTCTGCCATTTCTTTGGCATCTTGGTTGAAATCTTTAATTCATCTTGCCTATGTTGAGTCGGGTAAAACTCCGCCTCAGAGAATTACAGCTCATTCTACTAGGTCAGTTTCTACTTCCTGGGCGTTTAGGAATGAAGCTTCGGTTGACCAGATCTGCAAAGCAGCGACTTGGTCCTCTTGCATACTTTTACTAAATTCTACCATTTTGATGTATTTTCTTCTTCTAAAGCAGTTTTTGGTAGAAAAGTACTTCAGGCAGCGGTTTCAGTTTGAATCTTCTGCTTATGTTTTTCGTTAAACTTTATTTTGGGTGTGGATTATTTTCAGCAGGAATTGGCTGTCTTTATTTTATCCCTCCCTCTCTAGTGACTCTTGTGTGGAAAGATCCACTTCTTGGGTAGTCATTATCCCATACGTCACTAGCTCATGGACTCTTGCTAATTACATGAAAGAAAACATAATTTATGTAAGAACTTACCTGATAAATTCATTTCTTTCATATTAGCAAGAGTCCATGAGGCCCGCCCTTTTTTTGTGGTGGTTATGATTTTGTATAAAGCACAATTATTCCAATTCCTTATTTTATATGCTTTCGCACTTTTTTATCACCCCACTTCTTGGCTATTCGTTAAACTGAATTGTGGGTGTGGTGAGGGGTGTATTTATAGGCATTTTGAGGTTTGGGAAACTTTGCCCCTCCTGGTAGGAATGTATATCCCATACGTCACTAGCTCATGGACTCTTGCTAATATGAAAGAAATGAATTTATCAGGTAAGTTCTTACATAAATTATGTTATTTCAAGATTTTTCTGCAGAGACTTCTTTAAAAAGGAAAGAAATCTCGCCTTTTTGCACAAGGTTACTGAAAACAAATTTCAACGTCAGAATGCTTTACCCAGCAAAACTGTTACTCCATATGGATGGAGAAAATAGAATCTTAAACACTCCTGCTGAGGCTAAGCAATTCTGCATAGATAACGGTGTAGAATAAATTTTATGTATTTTATATTGAAATGTAATAGGAGTATACCAAGAATGGTGTTATTGTTATGTTTTGTATATTTTATTTGTGTGCCCCTTGTTTCCCCCTTTTTCCCCCCCTCTTTTATGCCTCCCCCCCGCTACAGCTCTGACCACTTGTATGATGTCCCACTGTTTATTATTTTATATACTGTATCATGGGGTCACTTAAGATACTATCCTGGAATGTGAGGGGCTTACATCCCCCATTAAAAGAAAGGCTATAATCAAACTTTTAGGGGTACATAATCCAGATATAGTTTTGTTACAAGAGACCCACCTACAACTTCAAGAATTGGATAAGTTTAAAACTAGATGGGTGGGGGAAGTAATTGCTGCACCAAGCCAGTCAAGAAAGAATGGGGTACTGATTTTAATAAATAACCGCTTAACACACAAAATTATTGACCATAGGGCCGACCCGGAAGGCAGATTCAAAATTATTAATGTTAAAATAAATACAGCATTAATTACCCTCTGTAACATATACAGCCCCAATAACACTGATAAAAAAATTTGGGATGACCTGGCTTTAAAATTAATTAAATATAATGGACAGAAACTAATTATTTGTGGCTATATGAATCTCACATTTTTGCCTAACATAGATAGAATGTCCAAAAAGAAACAGTTTAAACGTGACCAGAAAGTGCAGATTCTTAACAATTTTTTGTAACAAAGTTGGGGGTGAAGGATATTTTGCGTATCCAAAACCCTGATCTTAAAGCCTATACCGGTATGTCTAAGACTCATCAATGCTTGTCAAGGATTGACATGATCTTAATATCGGAATGCTTGCTCGGATTATAAATAAAAGCAGAGATTGAAGGGATTGTTTTTTCAGATCACGCCATTATATCCTTAGAACTTAAACTCAGAGATATCCAAATAAACTCTACCAATAACTTTTTTTCCCCCAAAATACTTATTCCATAATATTAAATTTCAGAACTGGTTAAACCATAAATGGAACGAATTTATGCAATTTCATAGGACAGCCTTCCCAGCCTCCCACAGGGTCTCTATTTTATCTAAATATATTTAGATAAAATAGAGACCCTGTGGGAGGCTGGGAAGGCTGTGCTGAGGGGAATCAAGGCCTATTTGTGTACGCTTAAAAAAAAGTAAGACAGAGGGAAATTCAATTATCTAATAGTGTGAAAAATAGCTATAATGCATATACTGCCAGTCCTACGAGAGAACTCTGGGATAGATATATCAATCTTAAAACTCAAAGAGATCTAATGTTAAAGGGACAGTCTAGTCCAATCGACAGAGAACGCTGACATCCAGATACTGAAGGGGCATACGGATACCGCTCACCAGTAAGGACAAGCCAGGCCCAGACTCAGGCCATCACAAGAAGAGGCGATCCGCTTGGATAGTGGGACACAGACCTGATAAGCGTGAGCACCGAACGAGAGGAGCGGCGCAGGGTGAGGCCTGTAAGTAAAGACAACCGGAACCCCGGCCTATCAAGCCTTGCGCTTTCGACACAATACGGAGCAGTATATCTCAATACCTCGGCCGAAGCAGACATACCGGACAGCCGTGAGGCTATTGGTACCCATTTACCCACATACTGACCGAGAAGACCCACAGTCCAAAACGATCAACAGAGAACGCTGACATCCAGATACTGAAGGGGCATACGGATACCGCTCGCCAGTAAGGACAAGCCAGGCCCAGATTCAGGCCATCACAAGAAGAGGCGATCCGCTTGGATAGTGAGACACAGACCTGATAAGCGGTGAGTGGCGCCAATAAGCGCGATATACACTTGGGCCTTACATTTCAAAAACCCTGTAACGTCAGTGTTAAGACACATATTTAGGTGGCCGGAGGTCAAAGACATAATACACAAGATATATCTGTCAGGCTGAATAGGAACATTGAGACATTCCAGAGATTACCAAAAGGGCAAGAAACAACAGATACAAATAGGCCTGTACTTTACCTCACCTCATTTTTACTTTCCCCTATACATGGTCATTGAGCCTCTCTCCCTGTAGCAACCCTCACAACTACTTGTGACCTGGCAGCACCCAGAGCTGCTAGCAAAGCACACACTGTGAACTGTAAAATATGTCAACTAAAAGGGGACCCAAACCACCAAAAGCTTTACAATCAGCAAGCATGGAAAGCTATTTAATATCAACGGATTCAGGACAGGGCGCACAAAAAGATCCTCCAGATATAGCCAACACGCAAGAAGCTATCCACCCTTCTAACTATGACCCTAAACAATCTGGATATGTCACAAAAGAAGATATTAGGCACCTGTCCTCTAAAAATGACATAAAAGCAGCCATATTAGAAATGAGAAATATGTTTGGAGAACTCAAAAAAGATATTGCCAATATAGATCATAGGGTTACATTAGTGGAGGAGTCACAAGAGGTTCTGCGCTCAGATGTGCAACAAAATTCTAGCTGCATGCAATCGCAGGAAGCAACTATCCTCAATCTAAATGAAAGAATTGAAGATCTAGAAAATAGGAGTCGTCGGAACAACCTAAGGGTGCGGGGTGTCCCCGAAACAGTAACCCCAACAGAACTAAACGACTACATACAGAGGCTCTTTAAATGCATCAAAAACAGCCCTGGGGATGATGATATACATGTTGAGAGGGCCCACAGAGCCTTAAGGCCAAAACCACCGGCCAGGGCCCCACCCAGAGACATTATTATTAAGCTCTTGTCTTACAGGGACAGGGAAGATATACTCCGACACGCCAGAAACAAACAACCACTAACGCATGAAGGAGTAGAGATTCAAATATACACAGATTTATGCCCTGCAACCCTGCAAAAGCGAAGGGAGATGCGCTTTATTACAATGAACCTCAAAGATCAAAGGATCCCTTATAGATGGGGCTTTCCAACCTGCCTAATAGCATCAAAAGATGGAGCCACGGCCACGTACCGCACGATAGCTGATCTTCCAGCCTTCAATCAAACCCTTGGAACACAGATCAGGCCATTGGGCCCTGCAGCGGACCCAATACCCGTGAGAGAAAATCGCAGAGCAAATGAAGACCCTCATGGTAGAGGGCCCATCTGAGCCCATCATCTCTTCACTGAGGAGATACACCGTTTGTACTTGAGCAGAACTGCTAAATTTGCTGTGATCTATGTACAGCTGATACCACGTCCAGGATCATGCTTCCCATACAAGACAGATAAGTACATGGAAATATACTGTGTTATTTGCCTTTTTTTCTTTAATTCTTTAGTTCGCACACTTCTGGATGTGACTTAAGTTCAAGGTCTGTTTAAAGGCCTCACAGTCCAAAAGTCTAACTTACTGCAGCCAGGTTTATCTATAAACATTAGAACCAGATGTAAGAAAATATGTAATACCCCTTATTGGGATAAATTAATACACCTGCCATTTGTAGGCGGGAGATAAATAAGCCTGGAACTCCAGTGGACTAGAGACTATTGGAGCTATACAGTAGCGGCAATACTCATACTACGGACTGCAAAGTTAAAACAATTTCTGTTATTGTTTTTCTTCAGTTACTGCTGGGGAAATATACATGGCAGCTTACACTGGGGAAATGTTCTTATTTTTTTACAGTTCAGTTCATGGAAAGTTTATTCACTATTGTCTATCAGTTGTTAGTGATTGCTCATATTTTAGACCTGTTTTGAGGAGTCTACTGTTGGGATGTAAAATATTATGGTTGTACTCATGATTAGCAACGTAAATTAAAAACAAAGATGAGCCAGACATCACCCTGGTTTGACTAGATACACATACCACTCAAACAAGGGTTATTGATGAGTTCAGGGATCTAGAAACTGCGATAATGCTAAGGTTACACTGAGGTGGCAAGCACTACTGAGATTACTACGCCACTGCCACGCTTGCTGTTAGTGTTTAAGCTAAATTGTTATATAATATTTGAGTTCAGCGTCCTACTGGATACACTACAGCTCACGATACATACATGACAGCCCCTAGGATTAAACTACTTACACAAGCACTACCGATAAACGTAGAGATGCTGGCTCATACTTAGGCAATACTTCTACCCTATTATAGGACACCTTAGCCCCCATAGAAACATTACCATATAGTCACGTGGCAGAGACAATTAAAACCCCCATGTCACACTAAAGACTCTTTAAATCAAACAAAGATACACCATGATACACATCATTACTCACACTAAGAGAAGTCACTCTGTGACGCTAACTGAAACTCACCGCAACCCTATAGAAAGATGTAGTTCTCTCATGTGTCAACCAAATCTATTTAAATATAACTCTATGTTAGATAAATTACTGAGTAAATCAAAGTCAATGTTATAAGTTATGTATATTGATTGCTGTGTTTGCCTACAAGTTATAATGTTAATAGAGATAATTCATTTGCTGAGAGTGTAGGGGTTACTACCCCCATTGTTAGATTATCTTTACTCTAGTCTGATAGAGTTGGACTCTATACTTACTATTCTCTTTTTCTTCTCACATTTCCTCACCTTATCTTATCTACTTTTCTCCCCCCCCGTATCCTGCTTTTTCTTGGCACTAGCCACATAAAGTTATCCTTATAATCTAGTCTTTTCTCCTCCCACTTACCTACCTTCGCCACCTTCCCCTCCCCCTTTCTTTGTATCCTCCCTTCCACAAACCCTACTCCCCTCTCTCCTCTTCCCCCCCCCTTTTTTTTTTTTTTTTTTTTTTTTTTTTCTCTCTCCTCATATAGCTTCCCTATACCACTCACCCTCTCCTATTTTTGAAGCTACCAGTTAGCACAATGAGGGGCATACGGGATCACACCATAGATTTAATCACAATAAATGTTAAGGGATTTAATAGCCCGGAAAGAGATCGATTGTCACCAGAGATTTACATAGAGTGGGGGGAGACGTTGTGTGCCTCCAGGAGACGCACTTCTCTAAATTCAGAGAACCCAAATGGTATAATAAGCAATTCCCAACAGCTTACTTTGCATCCGGCCCCATTAAAAAAAATGGGGTAGGGATCCTTATTGGGGCTGGTGTGCCTCTCCGGGTGGAGCAGGTCATAAGAGACCCAGAAGGCAGGTACTTAATCTTAATTGGCACTTTATATGGCAACTATGTAACACTTGTTAGCGCGTACTTCCCGAATACAGCACAAGATGTCTTTTTAAAAAAATTAACGAACGAAATTTTAGAGACACAAAAGGGAGTACTCTTTATTGGTGGTGATTTCAATGTTTCATTCTGCCCCATGTTAGACACCTCAGATGGGCTATCTAGCACTAAACACAAGATAGTCAAACAGATGTCTAAATGTCTTAGAGATTTGGTCATACACGATGTTTGGCGCACATTGCACCCAAACACTAAAAACTATTCCTTTTACTCCCACCCCCATGGGAAATACACCAGAATCGATTATATATTTACAGACTCAGGGGGCTCTCTAGCATCACTAGCAGCAACATAGGTCAGATCACCTGGTCTGACCATGCCCCAGTGAGGTGTACCATTGAATGGCCTGAGATGCCAATTACCCCATTTATATGGCGCCTGGATGAGTCCCTGCTGGATGAGCCCTTACTAAGACAGAAACTGGATAGTACCATCCAGGAATATTTTCGCAATAATTCAGAAGACGGACTAGCAGAAACGACGGTATGGGAAGCACATAAGTGTGTTCTGAGAGGAGAGTTGATTAGACATGTATCCGCGCTCCGTCGGGAACAGAAATCTCGCTATGCGCACTACTTGAAAAAGTGGCACAAGCCGAAGCCGTTCATAAAGAACAGCCGACTGACAGAGCATTGCAAGCTGATCTTGCTGAAGCAAGATCGGCTCTATTGCAACATCTCCAGAAAGAGCAACAAATTAAAGCTCTTCGGATACGACAATATTACTTTGAACAGAGCAACAGGGCAGGGAAATTCCTTGCACGAGCTCTGGCACGCCAGAGACTTAGAACTTATGTATACGAAATCAAGGATCACCATGGGGAGACACACAGAGAAGGACCGGCTGTAGCAGACACGTTTTGTGGCTTCTACGAAGCCCTATACAATCTTCGTCCTAGGGAACCGGAGGAACGGGACAAAATTCATAATAATGACCAGGGAAATGATATCGTAAACTACCTACAAGGTATTAATATGCCTTGTCTGTCTCGAGACGAAATGGAGCAACTTGAAGCACCATTCACTATAGAAGAGATCCAGAGAGCGATTAAGCGCCTGCCAGGAGGTAAAAGTCCTGGGCCAGATGGCTTTGGCATGCGTTATTACAAAACATTCCGAGACAGACTGGTGCCTCATTTGCTTACGATGTTTAACCAATTATCAGACGGCACCAACCTACCAAGTTCCATGCTTGAAGCACATATCACGGTCATACATAAACCCCCGAAACCTGAGAATCTACCCAGCAGCTACAGACCATCTCGCTTCTTAACTCGGACGTAAAAATCTTAGCAAAAATGATAGCTAACCGTCTTGCCAGACTGTTGCCGCAATTGATCTCTACAGATCAAGTGGGATTTGTTCCGGGCAGAGAAGCCCGGGATAATACCCTTAGAATATTACAATTGATTTCTCACGTAGGATATAACTCGGCTCCGTTGGCACTTGTGTCCACGGATGCTGAGAAAGCATTTGACCGGGTGAATTGGTTATTTATGCGACATACCCTGACAAAACTGGGATTCGGTGACGGTATTATAAGAACGATCTTCGCGCTATACTCGACGCCTAGTGCTAAGGTGCGCGTTAATGGAATGCTCTCGAGACCTTTCCGGATCTCTAACGGGACGAGACAGGGGTGCCCATTGTCACCCCTGCTATTCGCCTTAGTAATCGAGACTTTAGCTTGTAGGATACGTAGTAATCCTAACATAATGGGACTGGTTGTCGGGCACAAAGAACATAAGTTGGCCATGTATGCGGACGACGTTCTAGTGACGTTGTCAGATCTATCTACCTCGCTTCCAGCCCTATTGACTGAATTCGCAGAGTTTGGACGGGCTTCGAATTTCCAGCTTAACCTTTCCAAGTCTGAAATCATGAACATCTCTATACCGACAGACGAATTTAGGAAAGCATGTGATAATTGCCCACTTAGCGTCGCGAAACATCGTTTAAAGTATCTCGGGATCTTTCTGAACCCGAAGATCCCTGATATGGTTGATATGAATTATAAGCTGATTAGAGACGCTGTGACAGATGATATGGCCAGATGGAGGAACAAATCCATCTCATGGATGGGTCGCATCCATGCGGTTAAAATGAATGTCCTACCAAGGATTCTCTATATCATGCAAGCACTCCCTCTCACATCAGCACTACCCTTCATCCACCAGATACAATCAGAAATAGAGACATACATCTGGAAAGATATAAAACCGAGAGTCAGGAAACAAACAATGTACCTACCCAGAGATAGGGGAGGAGCTGGAGTTCCCTTACTTAAAACATACTTTAAAGCAATTATAGTACAGAGATTGGTCCATTGGTGCCACAATCAATCAGATAAATCTTTGGTAGAACCGGACCGAGAACTTCTGCAGAGAAGAAATGTAGGCGCTCTTGCATGGATGTTAGCAGAACACCGAACACCCCTGATCGAGCAATACCCATTATTAAAAGATGTGTTCTGCATATGGGACTCATCGATCAAGCAGGACAAATATATCTCTTCTATTCCTTCACCGGTGACACCAGTGTTTGATAACGCAGAAAATGCCTTAGCAAACAGAATACAGCCCCAGAGACATACATATACGCTGGCAGAAGCCGCCATATCTAATGCTTTTCATCAAGGCAAGATACAGAACCAGGAAAAACTACAAGAGTGGGATGCATGGCTATTCTCCTCTTGGTTTAGAGTAGCGCAGTTTCATCATTATGTAAATGGGCATAAGGATAAATCCCTCTTTATGAGAGAAAAAACACCTCTGGAGCACATCTGCACTATGTCCCAGGTGCCTGGTCATTTAATATCACGCCTGTACAAATTATTGCTCACAAGCAGTGATGAACTCCTGCCCTCTTATACGAAAGCGTGGAGTACAGACCTTAACCTAGACATTACCTCAAAAGATTGGTTACAGATTTTCAATAAAGCAAAAAAAACCTCAGTCTCGATGAGATTACAAGAAATGCACTTTAAATTTCTGAGCCGATGGTACATGACTCCACAAAGGCTAAGTAAAATCTACCCACAAATGAGTGGGGACTGTTGGAGGGGCTGTGGAGAGTCCGGCTCAATAATGCATATCTGGTGGACGTGTCCGCGGATCCAGGAATTTTGGATAAGAATTTATGCCGAATGCAGCCGGCTTCTCGAGATAATATTGCCTCCAAACCCAAACAATCTGATATATCATGCTCTTCCCAGAATGGTGGTGGAAGCGAAGCATAGGCTGTTCTTACTAATGTTAAACGGTGCCAAGAGCTTAATACCAAAATATTGGAAATCTGTCAATGTGCCGAGCCTGAATGAATGGAAACATGGGGTCAGAGACCTGCTTGGTTTGGAGAGGTTTCACTACCTCAAGACTGGAAAACTTGCAATACATGAACATATGTTATTGATCTGGGAAGGTAAAAATGTATGAAAGCCTAAAAGGATCTAAACCAATCTGGATTACCTGGGATGGCGTGTCCTGGGGGTGCACATAATAAGCCGTTTAGGAGGGGAAATGAGATTAGAGAGACCGTTTAGACTATAACCCTGGATTTACCCCAGTTTTGAAAACTGATCGCCTACAGTGCTGATCACCGCCCCTCTACCCTTGTTTACCTTAAAAAACTTTCATGATTCAGATAGGGCATGTAATTTTAAACAATTTTCCAATTTACTTTTATCACCAATTTTTCTTTGTTCTCTTGGTATTCTTAGTTGAAAGCTAAACCTAGGAGGTTCATATGCTAATTTCTTAGACCTTGAAGGCCGCCTCTTAAGAATGCATTTTAACAGTTTTTTCACCACTAGAGGGTGTTAGTTCACGTTTTTCATATAGATAACACTGTGCTCATGCACGTGAAGTTACCTGGGAGCCATCACTGATTGGCTAAACTGCAAGTCTGTCAAAAGAACTGAAATAAAGGGGCAGTTTGCAGAGGCTTATATACAAGATAATCACAGAGGTAAAATATATATAAATATAACTGTGTTGATTATGCAACACTGGGGAATGGGTAAAAAAGGGATTATCTATCTTTTAAAACAATAACAATTCTGGTGTAGACTGTCTCTTTAAAACAAAAATGTGCTCAGGAAGACATATGTTTAAGATCTTTGTATGGCGTATTTAGGAGCAGAGCTGCCAAATTCCTGGCAAGAATTACTAAATATAGAACTATTAATTATATTCCGGCAATTAAAATCGGCCAGAAAAGGGTAACAACCAATCTAGAGCTACAGAAGGTCTTTTTTGATAATAATTTAAAAATACCAAGGATTCCACAGGAAACAATGACTCAAATAAATCTCCCAATCACACAGGAGGAGATTTTAAACAGGATTATGCATGCAAAATTAAATAAGGCTCCGGGCCCAGATTCACTTCCTGTTGAGTGCTATTGAATATTACAAGAATAAATTATACCTATACTACACAAATTATATAACTCCTTCTATATAACAGGTTCCACTAGTTCTAGATACTTTGCATCTTCAAATATCACCTTAATATTAAAAAAGGATAAGAACGCAGAAGACCTGGCATCATATCGACCTATATCCTTGCTTAACTTCGACTACAAACTACTCACTTCTATAATTGCCAAGAGATTAACCCCATATTTATCTGAGATAATACATACAGACCAATCTGCTTTTATGCACTGTCGTAACCCTGTTAAAAATATACGAAAATCGATGATAGTAATGATTATTATTGGAATAGGTATAAGGCAGATAAACAAAAAATTTCAAAGGCCGCAATATTAACGCTTGATGTAGATAAAGCCTTTGACTATATTGACTGGGATCATCTTTTCTATACATTACATAAATTTGGATTTACAGGTAATATTAAACATTTTATACAGTTAATTTATAATAAACCCCTCTCGGCTATTATTGTTAATGGGGAAGTTTCTGAAACCTTGGTGTTACATAGAGGAACCAGGCAAGGATGCCCACTCTCCCCACTCCTTTTTAAGTTGGCTTTGGAACCGCTAGAAATTCTATTACGACAACAGTTGGAAGGTATACGTATAGGTAATCAGCATATTATTCTTTCACTTTATGCAGATGACTTGCTTTTGTTCCTGGGTAATGTAGAATCAGATCTAGACAAATTGCTTTGTGATATTCAAGTATTCGGATCATTTTCCGGATATAAAATTAATTTAGGAAATTCAGAACTCCTTCGGCTAGGCAAGTCACCTATTCATGCCTTTAAGCATACATTTATGGAAGTAAATAAAATTAAATACTTAGATATAATGCTGTCAAGGAATCCTGATGAGTGGTATTCGTTAAACTTCCCCAGTTTCTTCACGTATTGTAAAAAGAAATTATCTGACTGGGGAAATTTACTGCTTTCGTTAGTAGCACGAAGCAACCTGATTTAAACAATCCTGTTCCCTAAATTACTTTATCTTCTTCAGAGTATACCAATCTTTCTGCATATGTCAGATATAAAGGACTTTAATCGGGTATGTGCAAATTTTATATGGAAGGATAAAAGACCGTGCATCGCTCTGAACAAGTTGACCCGTCGCAGGGAGGTAGCGGGTCTAGCGTTTCTAAATATTAAGTATTATAATTTGGTGACAATCCTGAAGTTTGCAGTCGACTGGATAGCAGAAAATGAATATGTGACATTGTTAGCATGTGAAGCAGATTTAGCTGCACCATTTGACTTAAAAGCTATTTTACATTGTCCAATACCAAAAATACCCATAAACGTTGCATGCTTGATAAGTCTGAAAAATTTAATTATCGCATGGCAAAAATACTGTAATGAAATTAATTTAAATCCACACTGCACGGAATTCCTCCCAATTGTAGGTAATTCAGAATTTATTCCCGGTATATATGACCCTATTTTCAAAGATGGGAAGAACAAAGGTTTAACACAGGTTAGACAACTTATTTCAGATGAAAACATTATTTGTCCTTACCATAATATTGTGAATAGTTTTCAATTATCGCAAAGGAACTTTTTCGCCTTTTTGCAACTGAGACATTATATAGTTGAGCTGAGAAGCAAATATGACCCTGATTGGTCCTTGGATCTACTGCATAATGGGATTAAGTTATACCAAGATGGAATATATTCTATCTCTCATTTTTATAATATAAAAGCGGACACAGTACTGCTGACTGGCAACGTCAGCCTGAGGTGACAAGACACAGGCTTAACCAGGCGATCCTGAGGTTCCTACCTGTTAACAAGGAGTTTGAAATCCGAATGATAACCCGCTGTTTGACAAAAGCAAACAAGGCTTTACGGAGCTCCCTGGCAGCAGCTTGTAGGAGATCACCTGATATCGCTGACCAGAAACGGCAATCTAAGGCTACAAGACACAGTCACACTAGTGGATCCGGAGGTTTTGATGAGAATGTCAGGAGTTAAAATCCGACAAACAACCTGCTGTTTAAATAAGTAAGTGTAATGATCCAGCCTACAATTGAACCTGGGACCTGTTTCTATTTCTGCTGCTGTTCTTTCCCAGCCTGCTGACTTACCTCTTCGCCACCAGATTGCTTGGTCACAGACTGAGAATATTGGTTTTCTGTCTGCTGCAACTTTGGCTCTCTGGCTCCACCTGCTTACCAGCTGAAACAAATCATATAATCAGCAGCCTGCTATATTAGGCAGGTTTGGCAGGTTTGCTTTCAGTTCTGGAACGATAGAAAAGGAAAGAGGAGCGCTATATGCATGGATACAATTTAATATTATCAAAACACATTTTTTTTAATAAGTATTGTACCAATATATTATATTTTTATGTTTTAATTTTACAGGAGACATCCTGATTTTTAATATTCCACTTTTAACATTGTTGCATAATTTTAGTGTTTTGATACTATATATATATTAAATTGTATCCGTGCACTTAGCGTTACTCTTTCCTTTTCTATGGTTCTTTTCTGTTAAAATGTGAGCGGTTTAACTGAGGTAGCAGGATACTCTCTTCAGCACTCATTTCTATCACTTGTTTTACTTACTGCTTTCAGTTCTGGGCCTTGACATTGAGTGTTGCACTCTGACAGAGCCTCTGGGCCTGATTCATGTTTGAATACAGATTTGTTGGATTTCCTGCTGCCTGATTACTGCTTCATTTTGAGACTACTCTTCTGGATGTTCCCTTGGCACTGTGTTTTGTTTCTGGA